>NC_056732.1:936429597-936552097 GCF_019279795.1 Protopterus annectens | reverse complement strand
GCATGGTTTTACCAGGCTAAGGAGTGGTGATTCATCACTGTGACAAAGCATAAATTCCCCGAGGTTCAAAGAGCAGAATAAGAAGTTATGTACTCACCATAACGTTCCATCTGAGTAGGTATCTTCATTTGTCTGCAACCTTTGGGATATGGATCCGATCTCGGATCCGAGCCGGCAACTTCTACCACAGCATTGATCCGAGCTCCTAGCTCCTCCCTTTACCCATAATCCCCTGCCAACCCTGACTGACCTCAGATCAAGTTTGCCCGATATAACAACTGTTACTGTGCCCCTGAAGGGGCTTATCTAAGACAGATCCTAAACAGAATCATATAGGTCAGGGGGAAGGAGGGGGGGGTGGTTGCAGACAAATGAAGATACCTACTCAGATGGAACGTTATGGTGAGTACATAACTTCTTAATCTGAAGTAGGCACTTCATTTGTCAGCAACCTTTGGGACAGAGTCCCCAGCTACCTGAATCCTGGGTGGCCGTTATGGAAGAATATTCCGAAGCACTGCAGAGCCAAAGGACGCCCTACCTTTGGAGACAACATCCAGTTTGTAATGGCTGATAAAGGTATGAGATGAAGCCCAAGTGGCTGCGGAACAAATATCATCCAAGGGGACCCTAGATTTAAAAGCCGCCGAAGTAGCGACGGCCCTAGTAGAATGAGCTCGAACTCCCTGAGGTGCAGGCCTTCCCGAACTCTGATATGCCAAGAGGATACAACTAGCTATCCACCGTGACAGGGTAACTTTAGAAATTGACTTGCCTAAATTGGTTTTGGCAAAGGAGACAAACAACTGGTCAGACTGCATATGACCAGCTGTTCGATGAATATAAAAGCGTAATTGTCTGTGCACATCCAAGGAATGCAGTTTGTACTCTCCTTTGTTCTGGTAGTTGGGAAAGAACACGGGAAGATTAATAGATTGATTAATATTAGCTTCCGAAGATACCTTAGGCAGAAAGGACGGATTGATCCTGAGGTAAACTCTATCCTGATGGAAGGCTAAATACAGCGGTTTAACACAGAGAGCCTGAAGCTCAGAGACCCTTTTAGCTGAAGTAATGGCCACTAGGAAGGCCGTCTTCCAAGAGAGGTATTTAAGATCAACCGTAGCCGCCGGCTCGAAAGGGGGGCTTGTCAAGGCCTGTAGAACCAAAGATAAATCCCATGGGGGTACTACCTCCCTGACCGGAGGTCTGAGAAGGAAGGTACCCTTGAGGAAAGCTTTACAAAGCTTGGAAGTAATTAGAGGGCCTGATTCATGCCCTACATGATAATGCGAAATCGCTGCTAGTTGTACCTTGACTGTAGAGCAGCTAGCCCCCTGATGAAAAAGGGTAGTTAGGAAATCCAAAACCGGCGTAAGAGGCGCCGTGAAAGGATCTAAGTGATGGTGCTCCGCCCAGATGGAGAAACGTTTCCACTTACTCCGATAGACCCTTCTGGTGGAAGGTTTATGTGCTGCTACTAGGATGGCTTTGACTGGTGAGGAGATTCCGGGAGTCCTTATTAGGAGTGGAACTGGAGCAACCAAGCCGTCAGATTGAGGTTGACCAGGTTGGGGGTCGGAAGACCCAGAGGGTGAGTAATGAGATCCGGGAGGGGATCCAGAATCCAGGGTAGATGAATCAAATGAGACCACAGGTACGGGAACCACGTTTGATGAGGCCAGAATGGGGCAATGAGGATCATTTTGCTCCCCAGCCGACTGGCTTTCTGTAAGAGTTTCAGCATCATGGGCAATGGAGGGTAAGCGTAAAGGAGACCGGGAGGCCAAGCATGTACTAGAGAGTCTCTCGGGGACTCCCCCTGAGGGGGGATTAGAGCGAAGTAACTGCTGCATTTGGTATTTGAAGGAGAGGCAAAAAGATCGCAACAGGGTTGCCCCCATTGGGCAAATATTTGCTTCACTACTAGAGGATTGAGAGACCTTTCGTATGGAGTCAGAATCGAACGACTGAGCCTGTCTGCTAGGATGTTGGACCATCCCAGAATGTGCGTTGCAATGAGAAAGTGGTTGGTGGATATCGCCCATTCCCACACTCTCATGGCCTCGCGACAAAGGGATAAAACCTGGTTCTCCCCTGTTTGTTGATGTACCAGACAACTGACATGTTGTCAGTTTGTACTGCAATCGTCCCAATCAGAAGAAGGCTGTGAAGTGCCTGCAACGTCAAAAGCACTGCCCTCATCTCTAGGACATTGATATGCAAGGAGGTCTCTATGTCGTTCCACGTGCCTTGGACCATTCTGCCTGAATAGTGCCCCCCCCACCCCAGGCGAGAGGCGTCCGTGGTCACTGTGGCGACGGAGGAAGGCATCAAGAATGGTCGTCCCGTGTGAAGGCTCGGGGACTGGAGCCACCACACGAGCGACCCTCTGCAAGCCCTGCTTAGGGGAATAGGATGGGACAGGGGGTTGCGAGACAGGGACCATTGCACCTGGAGGGGTCCACTGCAGGAACCTCATATTTAGACGGACTAGGGGCAGCAGAGGAATTGCTGCCGCCATGGACCCTAGAGCCCTCAGGATCAATTCCGCCGGTGGAGCAGGAAGGTGGAGAATGGCCTGAACATGCAACCTCAGGTTCTGAAGCCGATCGGGAGTCAGGAAAGCAAGCATTAGTCTGGAATCCAATCTCGCCCCTATGAAATCTATTACTTGTGTAGGAGCCAGAGAGGATTTGGCCATGTTGACAGTCAACCCTAGGCGTGGAGCAAGATTGAGGAAATAATCCCTGCCTGAACAGAGCAGATGCCTTGTTGGGGCGATGAGGAGCCAGTCGTCCAGGTACGGAAAGACCTGAATTCCCTGAAGCCTCAGATGGGCTGCTATAACCGCCAAGACTTTGGTGAACACCCTGGGGGCTGAGGTGAGACCGAAGGGGAGGGCCCTGAACTGAAAGTGACTGGCAACCAGCCGGAAGCGGAGGAACCTCCTGGAACGTCTGTCCACAAGAATGTGGTAGTACGCATCCTTGAGGTCTAGCGAGCACATCCAGTCGTTCTCCCGTAACAGGGGGAGAATAGATTGTAGTGTGACCATCCGGAACTTTTCTTTGGGTACTGCCAGGTTCAAGAGATAGAGGTCGAGGATGGACCTCAAGTCCCCCGTCTTTTTTGGCACTAGAAAGAACCTGGAGTAAAACACTGATCTGAGCTGATCTGGGGGGACGGGTTGGATGGCTCTTTTTTGTAAAAGCTGCTGAATTTCTGTAGCAGCCGCCTCCTTCTGATTGGGTGGTACGTCGGGGAGGCTTCTAGTTTTGGGGGGTTACAATAAAGGGAATTTGGTAACCTCTGGATATGATGCGAAGCACCCAGCGATCTGTTGTTATGGACTCCCACATTGCTAGGTGCCTCGAAAGACGCCCCCCAACTGCCTCCAGAGTGGAGCAGCCGGGCAACCCCTCAGGGGTTCTGCGTGGGCCTCTCAGAGAAGGGTTCTCTGGACCCAAAATTTCTGGGACCCCCTCTGCCTCTAGGGCGGCGTCCTCCCTGTCCTCCTCTGCCACGAGAGGACTGGTTGTCCGGAGCAGACTGGGACTGATGCGATTTAAGGAACCACATCTTCTTCTGACTCTTTTGGTTCCTAGAAAAGGACCTCTGGGGAGCAGAGAAGCAGACTCCGACGGCAGACGTCTTCTCGTCTTTCTCGCTCTGGACTAAAGTGTTGCGAATGGTTTTGCCAAACAATGCAGAACCATCAAAGGGGGCATTCGCGAATGATGCCTTAAAGGGTTCCGAGAAGTCACAATGTCGGAGCCAGGCTTGGCGCCTCATTACCAGGCCGGCTCCGCCAGCTCTAGCGGCTCCTTCCGTGGCGTGAGACAAGAGCCACATAGAGGTGTTAGAAATGGAACGTAGAGTGGACATTTGGGAGGAGTACAGCTGCTTGTCCCCTTCCGACATGGACTCTAGGGGGGAGGCAGCGTAATCTTTTATTAGATCTCGCTGCATCCGGATGACGTGTGCCATATAGTTCAGCGTTCTCATGGAGAAGGTTGCTGAACTAAAGACCCGCTTCCCAAGGCGGTCCATCACCCGAGACTCCTTGCTCGGTGGGTGGACCGCGGAGCTCTCCTGAGACAACTCCCTCTTGGTGGCCGCCGCCACCAACATGGCATCCACGGGGGGACCTCTGCTCCAGTGGGTTCTTTCTGCAGGGGGACTCAGGATCCTATCTGGGTGCTTGGGGACTAGCTCTACAGTGTCCAGCTCCTTCCAAGCCCTGGTGGAAATAAGGTCCACCAGGGGGTCAGGGGGAGGGGACACCCAAGAGGTAGATGGCCCTGCTTCGAACGCCTCTAGGAATACGGACTCATCGGACGAAGCCTTGGGGGCAGACCACCCTCCCCTAATCCTGAGCATTTCCATGATGTCTCCAAAGGAGACATCCTCGGGGGGTGACCTTGGGGAACCTTCCCCTTCATCTAAGTCCGTATCTTCCGTAAGGGACACAGGGGAGTCCACGTGCCTCCTCTTACACTTAGCCTTGTGAGGAACCTCCTCGGGGAGGCTGTCCAAGGAAGTCTCACCAGCAATGTCACGTTCCAAAGGAACAACCAGAGGTGCTGAAGCAGGCTGCCCCGAAGGCCGGGTGACGGGAGCCTGAACCAGCTGAGAGGGAGTACAGGGGGGAGCCGAAGCCAGGACCGGAGGCCCGGATGCACTCAACAGTGCCCCCTCCACCACAGCGAAAGCCGAGGGGGAGCCACTCTCGATAGGATCAGAGTCTCGACTCCCACTCGGATCCGAAGCGGGGACCGGATCTGGGGCCAAGACCCTCGGATCCGAAGGACCCGTGTGCCCCGACCGGGATGGAGCCGAAGTCACACCGAATCCCTCGGATCCGAAGCTCAGTCCACGGCTCCGAGAGGTCAGATCAGACAAGCTCGAGGGACCAGTTGGAGCCGAAGTAACCAGTACTATCGGCTCCAACCCACCCGCGGATCCAATGCGGCTCGGCTCCGAATGCTCCGAACCAGGAAAGCAGGTCGGAGAAGGAGCGATTGCAGCAAAAAATGGGGTCAAGCTCCCCCCCCCCCCCGGAGGGGGGGGGGGGGAGTCAAGAGCACTCCCATCTGCAGCTGGGCCTGGATGAACCTCCTCATCATCCGGTCCATGTCTGCATCTGACATGCTAAAAGTGGACCTCGAAGAGGCCACCGAGGCAGACCTAGAGTGCCGCCTCGATAACCTTGACGGGGACCGGGTCCCCTCTTCCCCGGGTCCTGGTGAGAAACAAGGGGACCGGAGGCGATCCAGAAGCTCTGGAGGGAGAAGCCCGTTTGGCGGGCGGGGCCGAGGAGGAGTCCTCGGCCCGCCCCTTATGATGCTTCTCTTTCCGTTTGGCTTGCCTCCCTCTCCTCCGGAGCCGAAGCGGGAGGTTGAGTCCCGACCGGAGGGAGGGAGGCAGGGGTGGCCGCCACTAAGGGTTGGGTAGCGGCCACAGAAGCACCGGAGGCCGGAGCAGTATCCGGGGGCAAAAGGCCCGCCAGAATCAGCTTCGACCTCCGGTTCTTAAGTGCCCTGGGGTTGAATGCCGTGCAAATCGCGCATCCCGAAGAGAGGTGTTCAACCCCAAGGCACCTAACGCACCGGGTGCGGCTATCCGCCGGTGAAAGCTCATGGCCACACTCAGTGCACTTTGAAAAGATGGCTTTAGGGGCCTCCGACATGGTAGCACAGAAGCACACTCACTAGGCCCCTACACACACCACAAACACACACTACGACCAGCGAGGGTAGGGAGGAAAAATAACCACAAAATAAATTAAATTGAGAGATATATAGGGCTATGGGGTACCTAAACACTCTCTCTCACTCACACGAAGAAAAAGATAGAAATAGGAAAAAAATTTTCTCACAAAACTTCACTCAGTTGCAGGAGCTCAAAATCCAGCTTGAAGCGCGGCAAACTAGATCTGAGGTCAGTCAGGGTTGGCAGGGGATTATGGGTAAAGGGAGGAGCTAGGAGCTCAGATCTATGCTGTGGTAGAAGTTGCCGGCTCGGATCAGAGATCGGATCCGTATCCCAAAGGTTGCTGACAAATGAAGTGCCTACTTCAGATTAAGTCTTTTCTTACATTTATTTGGGTTCATAGGTAGGTACTAGGCCATCTGCCCGAGGCCATTTATAAGCCTAGCCAGTGTGTGTCAGCTTTCGCCGCCCCATTGATTAATTAACTGAGCCTCTGTCAAGAAGAGCCAATGAAGTGATCCCAGGGGTGTATTTTCTGTTACCTATCCAATGCAATTACATTAAGAACCTAGAATCTTGCTGTCTCAATCAGAAGCCACTACATCTGGCAATTTCATTGAATTGCACTTCTTAAAGCTTATAGTTGTGCTATGCAGCTAATTTACTACATTTTGCACTGTTATAAAGCTTTTTTTTTACCATTTCACTGCATTTTTGTACTTTGTTTATACTGCTTTAACTGTATTTTCTTTGCTAGATAGTGTTTCATTACTGTATTTTTTGAATTACTTAACTGTAAACTGCTTCATACTGAGAATTGTATTTTCTGTTTGTGAGTTTTCTATCTGTGCTTTTCTGCGCATTTCTGTGAGGTTTCTGTGTTCTAGTGAGGTAACATAGTCTGGATAGAGGCCTGCTGTTATCCGGGCCTAGTTGTTTTGCTTGCTGGGTTTCCTGTGTTTCTGGCAGCCATCTTCTGCTGGTAGTGCCTCGTCTTCGCTGTTAGTGAGAGTAACAGGGTTGCCTGACCTTCTCTAGCACAAGTGATTGGTTGAAACAGCAGGGGCTAGCAGGAATGTGTAGTAATTCGAGGTTCTAGATTCTTCCATCTTTTCTAGTATTTAAACCATGTGTTTGCAGGGTGTTGCGCTTGTTTGCTTGTTGCACACTGCTGCTGTGCTGTTTTAACCCATTGTGAGTTATCACAGTTGCATTTTTCTCTTACCAGCACTCCTGTGTAACTGATGCCCTCCCTTGTAACTACTGTGATCTTATCCAGCCCTACTCACACCTATAGGTACTCTATTCTGATAGTACCCATTCTACCAACCTTTACCTCTCTTCCACATCTTCTGACAACCATGGACGGACAGTT
This sequence comes from Protopterus annectens, assembly GCF_019279795.1. NCBI lineage: Eukaryota > Metazoa > Chordata > Ceratodontiformes > Protopteridae > Protopterus > Protopterus annectens. Next base: position 936,545,007 of record NC_056732.1, on the reverse strand, counting down.
TCCAGTGGTTTCTCCTGCTAGTCTTGCTGATATGGGCATCCTGAAACAGTGTAGCAACCGCCTCAAGTACACGGAGAACCCTCTTCTTCTACCACCTAGGAACACAATATGTGAGAGATGCAATTACATTAAGAACCTAGAATGTTGCTGTCTCAATCACAAGCCACTACATCTGGCACTGAGAAGGTTGCCTGCACAAACACCACACCTGTACAGTACATTCCTACATATGTGGAGGTTCTCAACAAAAACATCCTCCAAAGCAAAAGCGCACATGCACATTCCAACCCACAGCACCAAGCACCACACATAGTACACATGCCTGTGTCTCACAGCCTCTAAGGCCCAGCCACAAACCCAACATACTAGTCATAGAAGACTCCATCGTGAGACACACAGATGTGCCCCTCATCAGGCTAGACAAGGGGAAAGTCATGGTAAGTTGCTTATCGGGTGCTAGAATCCGCCATATCACTCACGCACTCAAGTCTCTCAACAACAGGTACTGCTATGACAGTCATAGTCCATATTGGTGTGAATGACTTGAGATGTACCTCTCTGGACTATATGAAGAGACATGATTGAGGCTGGTGAATATGTGGTCCAAGGCAAGTATGTCCCTAGCCTTAAGCAGCATCCTACTGTCACCTAAAATGATACCTCAGTACAAACAGAAAATGATTGACTAACAATTGGCTTAGTTGCTGGTGTTATTCCAAGGAGATCCAGTACCTGACAGCCTGGGAGGACATGACTAACAGACTGCGATGCTTTGCCAGATATGGCCTTCACCTATCCCCCTTGGGCTTCAGGATTTTGGCAATGGCTCTTGCCTGCCCCATAGTGCCTTTTTAGGCAAAGTCATGAGGACAAAATTACCAACGTGAAAAATTCTTCTAAATGAAATTTAAAGATCATGCTGCTAAACGCTAGGAGTCTTAACATGAAACTGCACTCACTGCAAGCATTCCTTGCTCTGGAAGATGCTGGCATTTGTGCAGTCACTGAAAAGTACAGTTTTGTACCTACCATAAATGTAGATGTTAGAGATTCCCATTGCTGCAGTCCTGGGTATAGTCAAAGAAACAAACAATTGCTGAGACTGCCTAAAATCCTTAGTCCTGCTTAATAATAATAATATTGCCTGTGTACATCTAAAGTGGTGTAATCTTTTTCACTTTATTTTATTTTGAGGTCTAAAAAAGGCAAATAAATGGCAAATGAATAGTTTCCACACCAGAAACCACCTTAGGCATAAAAAGAAAGAAGAAAGGATTGATGCGTATTATCCATATCCTTATGGAAAAAAAGGGCTCTACTGCCATAGGCCCTGCAACTCTGACACCCTTAGCTAAGAGCCAACAGAAAACAGAAAGCCAACATTTCAATTCAAATTCTAATTCAGCAGCAGCTATGCAGGCAGTAAAGGTTGTAGAGTAGCTTTTAGAAACAAAATTGAGATCCCGGGTAGGAGCTCCTCAGGAGGGTCTTATATTCTTGCCTTGCCCCCAACTGTGAACAAAGGGCAATACTTTGGCAGCTGGTGTTTTAGTGGAGAAAGAACAACAGATCTATGGGAGTTCCCCATGACACTGTCAGTTTCTGAAAATGAAAGATCAGTTTCCACTGGGGATCCAAAGTGATTATTCTGTTTAAACACATCTGCTAAGGAGAGTTCCCAGGCTGTGTGAGAAACCTTAAAGGAAGAGTTAATTGCAGGCTGCAGGATCCCATAAAAATCCCATGCCTGCACCATGAGGATAAGAGAATGTGTTCCCCTTGCTTGTTGATGCTTGTTGTGTTGTTTGTGTTGTGTGTTGTGACACCTGTTCTGCCCAGAAGAAGTCCTTGAAAGAAAACCATTAATGCAAAACTGGACTGCTAACATCTCTTTCATGTTGATGCTGTAGTGCTGTTCAGTCTGGCAGTACACCACTTTCCATTTGAGATACCATTGTAGCTTCCTCATATGCAGTTTGGCATTGGAGTACCAGAGAAGACAAGAAGATTACCCCTAATGTTGAGGGACTCCTTGTCCTCAGCACGGACTGATGATAGTTGAGATGTGTAAGTGACAGAGACTTTTGTTATTTGTTTGTCCGGGTTAAAATCTGGGCTGCTGTATTCAGTCTCACACCAGAAAGCATGTCTTGAGAGGGTACTAGACTGGACTTTATTTACGTTCACAGAATATTTCCCTGATCATCTTAGCACTGTTATAACATTATCAGATGCTGTGAAGGTCTTCCTTTTTTCTTTGAGTTGAATCAGGCCAGTGGGCCAAGTAAGGATAGATGAATTCCTTGGAAGCTGAAGTAAGCTATCACTGGAGCCAACTTTGTGAATACGAGATAAATCCAAAATTGGTCTCCACGTGTTCCCCTTCTTTGGTACAAGGAACGAAATAAAAATAAAGGCCCTTTAGCCCCTCAGGGACTACAGGACTGGCCCTATGGCCCCTAACTGGAGAAACTAACTGAACTTGCTCCTCCTCTTTTCTTTGTGGAGGAGGAGCTGGCATGCCTTGAAAGCAAGAAAATGGATGGAAAAAAAAAATAAAACCGTATGAATGATATCCAACACCCAACACCCATTTGTCTTGAATTAAAATTCTTTTTGAAAAAGCATGTCTTCTCCCAAAAAAGCCCGCAGCTGCTGAATCTGCTGCTGCTGGAAAAGCAGGGTCAAAAGACAGGTTTTGTTTTGAAAGGACTGACCCACTCACCAGAAGTCCCAGAACAGGTGAACTCAGGCCTACAAGGCCCTAAGGCCTACAAAACCCTGCCCCTACCCCCTACACCGTCTATCCTAGACTGGGAATCATAATCAGGATATGAGGATATGTCCGAATTCCCTTAGCAGGCTACACTCTACTGGGCTTTTACTGCAAAAAATCTGCAAAATCTTTAACAGTCTTTATTTTCTTAGCCATTTTTCTTTAAAACTTTACCTCAGACTGTATCAAACAACACATCAGACTGTAAAAAGCATATCTCATCCAATGCTCAGCTAAATTCTGATCCTTCAAATTCCTTTCACTTCCAAGAGCAGAACTGAACAGAACTGGTAGCAGCCACCCTGTTACACTCGAGGCACCCAGGCCAGCATGCTTGCCCACTTGTTCGAACACTACCCACTTGTTCAGACACGAACCAAATCCAAATTCCTTCTACACCTCAATACTCCTTCAATTTTTAGATGATAATTTCAGATGGGAAAGATTCTGAATAATTTGATATTGTGAGCATGTGAAACTGACAATTCAATGCTCCTCATGGCTAGGAAGAGAAGTGACATTTCTCTTCCCACCACCTATTTTAACCACGCCTCTTTTTATACAGAAGTTTTAAATTTTAACCACAGAAGCCTTTTGGCACCCTTAAAAAAAGAAAAGAAATCCGCTTTCTGTCCAGGACTCTTAAACAAATATTTATGAGCTTGGAGGCACAGGATAGTCAGAGGGGGGGGGGACAGGAGCAAAAAGGACATCTTCCACCATCAGGGAAGCTCCTGCAAAACATCACCCCACCACATTCAGGGAATATATAATTCCCTAAACCATTCTGGGGTAAAACAAATTCCCTAGCCTTCCCCCTCCTGAAGTGCTCCCTCATGGAATTCCCATTTAAAGCTCTCTGAGGGATCAGCAGAGTCTCTGAAAATGAGAAATCCTCCAAGTGGAGAAGCTGTAGGAGTGGAATCATCACATACAGAATTCAGAATACAATAAGCTCTGCTTCCAAACTCGGTTCCACTCTTATCAGGCGGGGCATAGAACCTCTAATCATAGTAATCAAATCTTCTGCCATTTTAAGCATATGTTTTCTTAGGTACAGAACCCGAAATGCTAGAGAAGCCCCTAGAAGCTGAACTCTACCTACCTCTCAAAGAAGATTTGGCAGCAGAAGGGGAGCTCTAACCCTTAGGAGAGGGGAAGAGAACAGTCACCTGGGAAGCCCCTCAGCCTGGCCCTCCTCCTGGAGAGGCATCCTGTAAGTATAGTTCTGCTTGGATCAAAGCTGCAGACAGCATCCCAGCCTTACCAGGTTACTTGTCCTACCATACTTTCAGACCCCAAACAGAGGGCTACAAAACCAAAGGAGGTGAAGTTTCATTATTTTTCAGACATGCACACCTCCAGGCTGGTCAAACTGTATGACGCACAGGAGACACTCCAGGTGCAGTTAACTGTTGACAAAACAAGAAGTTATGTACTCACCATAAAGTACAGTTTTGTACCTACCATAAATGTAGATGTTCGAGTGCTAAGCTGAGGTAACCAAAGAAATTCCCTAAGTCTTTTCTTGGAGTCTGAAAAGTCTTGGCCCTCCCAATGGAAGTGTTCCCTCAAGGTGTGCAAGGTTTCCCCAAAAGAAAAATCCTCAGGGGGGGATACAGAAGGAATAGACTGCCCTGCATCCGAATCCTCAAAAGGGGAATAAGAGTGTTCCTCAGCATCAGAATGCTCTGATAAAATGGATCCCTGATCAGAAGAGGGGGATTCTTCCTCCACTCTGGGTCTCTTGTCAGGAGGGGGCTGAGAACCTCTGATAAGAGTTATTAGATCCTCAGCCATTTTAAGCATGTGTTTCTTAGGCATGGGTCCAGGAGATGGGCCTTGAGCAGCAGGCCTAGTGAGATGCCTGGCTGCTTTGGATTTAGTAAAGGCCTTAATAGAAAAAGAGGATGAAGGCCTAAATACACCATGGGTGGATGTAGATCTGTCCACATTAGTAGGCTCGACATAAGCTGGGGCTTCGGTTGTAGTCTGGGAAAGGGCCGATGACCCAGCGGTCTCGGGTACAGAAGACACCGCCGAAGGAGTGTCGTCGGTAGTCAGGGACTGCAAAGGCGTCTCACTGAGAACTGGACCACGTGGAGCCTGTTTCTGCGTGGTGTCGGTGGAGACCGCGGGCCTCGCATGTCGGTCCTTTTCCTTGCGTTTTTTGGATAAAACGGTAGTCGGAGTATCCGACGACATTTTATAGTCAAAAGCTTTACCAAAAAAGTGTTGGGCGAACTCCGCCCGACGCTTGATAGTGCGTTTATTGAAGGTAGCGCAAAAGCGACAGCCCGAGACATCGTGGTCTGGGCCCAAACAAGGTATGCAAAGGGAATGGAAATCCTTATGCGGTATTTGCTTCCCACAAGAAATACAATTATTAACTTTTTCTGACATCGGTCTGAGGCAAGAAAAGATTCTAACGGGTACTTAGCTTTAATGAAGACTTCGGTTCCAAATATTTTCGTAATTCAGGAGCTGGCCGACCGGCACTTGCGAACTGCTTCTGCTTCGGGCACCGCGCGGCAAAAAAGACTGGAGAACATGGCGTCGGCTGTGTCTTATATACTCTGGCCTTCCTGACGTCAGAAGAGTAAGCGACAGCAACCGATGCCGGACCAAGACTTTGGAATTCGGCCGACCGCCTGATGGCTGAAAACCCATCTGTGATTACTGCAGCTGTATGCACGATGAACATCATTCGATGTATGTAGTCTATCTCGCCTCACATTCTTACCCTTGGGTTCAGAGCCGAACCTCTGCTCCGACTTGGCCATACTCTAGCTCGAAGTCTTCAACTGGCTCGTGGCTAAGAGGTATCCCATACTGCAACCCGCCCATCCCAGATCTTGTTTGCTGCAAGCTCACATACACACACACACACAAACATGCTGAAAGGAAGAACCAACCCAACAAAAAAGGATACTGAAACCAGAGACTAAACCTCTAGGTCCTCCATGATGGGGTAGGTGGGTGGGTTAGTAAGAATGTGAGGTGAGATGGACTACATACATCGAACGTTATGGTGAGTACATAACTTTATGTAGTCCAATCTTGCCTACATTCTTACCCTTGGGACAGCGTCCCTAGCACCTAAACCTTGGGGGGCTCATTGGAAAATACTCCTGAGCACTGTGGAACCAAAGGAAGATCTGCCTCTAGATATCAGATCCAATTTGTAGCGACTAATAAAGGTGTGAGGCGATGCCCATGTGGCTGCAGCAAAAATATCATCAGATGATCCGCTGTGGCGACCCCTAACCGGGAAAAAGCCGAAAGAAGAAGAAGAAGACATCCTAGCCTGAAAAGCAGTAGAGGTAGACACCGATCGTGTCGAATGAGCCTTCACTTTAAAGGGTAATTCCTTGCCATTTGAAGTATAAATGAAGGAAATGCAACTTTAAAAACTGGAGCCCCAAGTCTACTGTCTGAGAACGAGACAAGGAGTTGATCTGATTTCCTAATATCTTTAGTTCTATGTAAATAGAAACGCAATTGTCTGTGAACATCTAGCTGATGAAACTTAAATTCTGCCATGTTAGAGAATTCAGGGAAAAAATTAGGCAGCTCAATGGACTGGTTGAGGTTGACAACCAAAACAACCTTAGGCATAAAGGAAGGATTAGGTCTTAGACAGACCCTATCCTTGTGAAATACCAAGTAAGGGGGCCTAAACGATAAAGCTTGGAGTTTAGAGTCCCGCCTAGCCGAAGTGATGGCTATCAAAGATTGTCTTCCAAGAGAGAAATTTAATGTCACAAGTTGCTGCGGGCTCAAAAGGAAGCGAGGTAAGCCGCTGTAACACAAAATTGAGGTCCCATGGCATTACAGGATCAAAGACTGGAGGTCGAAATAGCATAGTCCCTTTCAGAAAAGCCCTACAAAGACTGTGCACCATTAGATTGGGTTCATCAGGAACAAGAAAAGTAGAAATGGCTGCCAACTGCACTTTGATAGTTGCTGCAGCTGATCCCTGGCTGAACAGTTGAGAAAGAAATTCTAAAACTGATTAAATGGGAGCTGTATAGGGATCAATCTGCCTTTCATGAGCCCAAATGGAAAATCTCTTCCACTTACTGGAATAAATCTTCCTAGTAGAAGGCTTGTGGGAAGAAGACAGAATATGAAACACCTCCGGGGAAAAATCATGAAGCCTGACTAGGGATGGAATTGGAGCAGCCATGCTGCCAACTTGTGGGTCTGAATGGAGGGATGGAACTGCCCTGATATATGAGTCAACAGATCTGCCTCCAGAATCCATGGATCGTCTATTAGATAAGGGTGGAGAAAAGGAAACCAAATCTGATGAGGCCAGTGTGGTGCAATCAGTATCATCTTGCTTCCCAAGGATTGTGCTTTCTGAATAACCTTTGTTATCAGGAGGACTGGCGGGAAGGCATAGAGAAGACCGGTGGGCCAATCGTGAACTAGCGCATCCCTGGGTGCCTCCCCCTTCGGGGGGATAAGGGTGAAGTAGCTGCTGCATTTGGCATTGAGGGGGCTGGCAAATAGATCGTAGCAAGGCTGACCCCATCTGTGGAAAATCCACTCCGCCACTTGTTCGTTCAGGGACCACTCGTAAGGCATCAGAATAGCTCTGCTCAGCCTGTCGGCAATCAAGTTGGACTTCCCCGGTATGTGGTTGCCACTAGAAAGCATTGGGAAGATACTGCCCAATGCCACACTCAAAGTGCCTCTCTGCAAAAGGGATACGACCTAGTTCCTCCCTGTTTGTTCAGATACCATACCACTGACATGTTGTCTGAGTAGATTGCAATTGTCCCATGAGGAAGAAAGCCCTGAAGTGCTTGCAACGCTAATAGCACCACTCTCATCTCCAAGACATTGATATGCAAATGGGTCTCGTGCTCTTGCCAAGTGCCTTGGACTGTCCTGCCGAGATAATGCCCCCCCACCCAATCTGGGAGGCATCTGTGGTCACCGTGGTAACTGGAGAAGAAAGAACGAAAGGCATGCCCGCGTTGAGATTGCTGGTCTGAAGCCACCAGTGCAGATCCTGCTTGCACTTGTCTGTAATCAGAATAAGATAGGAGAGCAGGAGATGCTGTAGAGACCACTGAGCAAAAAGTAGCCACTGAGGAAGCCCCATATGTAGTCTCGCAAGAGGAACTAGCATAATTGTGGCAGCCATAACCCCAAATAACTTGACAACCACTTTTGCCTTGACCTTCTTCAATGGTAGCAAAGCGTAGACCTGCTGCTGTAAAACCTGAATTCTCTCTTCTGGTAGGAAGGCCCTCATGAGCACCGTGTCTAATTCGGCGCAGATAAAGGTAACACGCTGCGAGGGCAACAAGGCAGACTTTTCCCAATTCAGAGTAATTCCCAACTTTTGCACAGCGCAATAGCGGCGTCCCTGGTCTGAAGCAGTAGATGCCTGGTGGTGGCAGACAGGAGCCACTCGTCCAGGTACGGAAACACTTGGAATCCCTGACGTCTCAAGTGAGCCGTTACCACTGCCATGCATTTGGTGAACAGCCTGGGGGCTGTGGTGAGACCAAAGGGCAGGGAGCGAAACTGAAAATGACTGGCTCTCAGCCAGAAGCGTAAGTGGCTTCTGGATGCCCTGTCCATCTTGATATGGTAGTAAGCATCCTTGAGGTCGATGGAGCACATCCACACATCTTTCCCTAATAACGGGAGAATTGAGTGTAACGTGACCATGCGGAACTTGGACTTCCCTACATGAAGGTTCAAATGGCTGAGATCCAAGATGGGTCTCAGGTCTCCTGTTCTTTTCGGCACCAAAAAGAATCTGGAGTAAGTCCCTAATCCTACTTGGTCTGAGGGGACAGGCTGGATGGCTCCCTCTGACAGCAACTTTTGTACTTCTAAAGTTGTGGAATCCCTTTGACTGGGTGGAAAGTCTGGGATTCTTTTGCTTGGAGAGGGATAAGAAAGACGGGGAATGTGATAACCTCTGGAAATTATCTCTAATACCCACTCGTCTTGGGTGATGTCTCGTCAGGCTTCTGGGTATAGAGAAATGCGACCTCCAACTGGCTCCAGAGACGCACAGTCGGGCCACCCCTCAGGAGCACCGGTAGGGAAAACCACGAAAGGAATCACGGTCTCCCTGGTTAAGTGGGCCTCCTCTGCCTCAAGGGCGGCATCTACCTGAATTTCCACCCTCTCCTCTGCCTCTGGAGGGGGAATCACTCTGTGCATCGTGAAAAAACCTCTGCGACTTTCTGAACCACATTTTTCCACCCTTCTGGCCCTTGGGGTAAGATCTAGAAGGCATGGAAAAACGGACTCCCACGGCAGACAGGGTTTTTCCTTCCTGCTCACACCTAGTGAGTGTATCCTTCACCTTGGTTCCAAATAATGATGAACCGTCAAAGGGGGTGTTGGTGAAAGTAGACTTGAAAGCCTCTGCGAAGTTGCAAAGGCGCATCCAGGAGTGTCTCCTAAGAGAGACTCTGGAACCCGCAGCCCTGCTCGCTCTGTCGGCTGCATACGAGATCAGCCTCATGGAGGAGTTGGTAATGGAATTTAGAGTAGACATCTGAGCATTGATCTTTTGCACCACAGCATCAGAAACGTTACCCTGTAGAGAATCTCCCAGCTCTTTTAGGAGATCTCTCTGGAGCTGTGTAAAATGCGCCAAATAGTTCAGCGACCGCAGTGTAAAGGCCGCTGAGAAAAACACACGCTTCCCATACCTGTCCATGGCCCTAGACTCCTTGTTAGGGGGATGGACAGTAGATGAAGTTTCAGCAAGTTCCTTCTTGGTGGCTTCTGCCACCACCATGGCATCTACTGGAATGCCTTTCGTAAGAAAATCCTTGTCTGGAGGAGCAGACAAAAACTTGTTGGGTCTCCTAGGGACCGGTTCCACAGTGTCTGGAGTCTCCCATACCTTCCAACAAACGAGATCCAGTAGCTCGTCGAATGGGAGAGAAACCCAAGAGGCGGAGGGTTGAGACCCAAAGGCCTTCAGGAACACAGACTCCTCAGAAGGGGATTTGGAGGGCCAGTTGCCTCTCTGCCTCAAGATTTCCAGGATATCTGAGAAAGAGATATCTTCAGAAGACAACTTGGGGGACCCCTTCTGCCTCCTCGAGGTTGATGGCTGATGTCAGACGTAAGAGACTCATCTTGGGAGTCAACGTGCTTCCTCTTGCACACACTCTTTCTGGGGGGGGGGGCAAAAACTCCGGGGAGACCTCAGAAAGTTGAGGACCACTCATGGAGGTATCCTGAGATCTCGGGTCTCCGCTGTCCAAGGAAAGAGGGTGATTCGAGACTGATACCGGTGCTGGAGGGAGCAGAGTGTCGGTGCCGTAAGATGCAGCTGAAGATCTGGCCAGCATGCTCCTCATGACCTCGAAAGCTGGACTCCCCCCCGGCTCCGAAGGTCAACTGACCATGGAAGATCCTGTAGTAGGCCTCGGAGCTGAAGAGATGAGGTCCGAAGCTGATGTCGGACCCAAGCTCACCCGAGCCGAAGCACCGACTGGAAGACTAGGAGCCAAGGAAGATCAATCTGAGACCTCCCTCTCGGGTCCGACCGGTGAACCAAGAATCCTGGACCCCGTAGATGGTGCCAATGGGGTCGGAGTGGAGATTGAAGCAGAGAGGCCAGAGGGGGCTACTGGAACCGACCTCACAGCATCTGACAGAACCGACAGCTCTGGCTCCGAAAGCTGAAAAAGGCTCGGAGGTGGAACAGCCAAACAGGAGAGGAGGATGGGCTCTGGGGCCGACTGGGCCAGAATCGAAAACAATTAAGCCAGCACAGATGACTGGAGCAGTTTCTGCACCACTCTATCGACATTGTCATCAGAGAGGGTCCGAGAAGACCTAGAGGATAAGGTCGGGGATCTGGATCTCCTTACATAGGGAGACCTATGAGATGGAGAAACCAGACGAGGAACTAGAGAATGGCTCCAAACTAGAATCTATGTCACCGGCTCCGAGATGCTGGGAGCCGATGTCGACATAGTCGGTGTACTGCCTTCTGTCGGCACCGAAGCCAATGGAGCCGAAGAAGTAACAGTAGTTTTAGCGATTTTCTCTGGTGGCTTTGAGGAAACTGACGGAGCCGGAGAGCGCTTTTTTGAAGATTTTTTCTCTGATTTCTTGTCTGGTTTGGAAGGAGAGGATCTGGAACTAGAAGACCTCTCAAAGTCTTCTTCAAAGGAAGGCTTCAGTAGTCCTTTTAAGATAAGCTTGTTCTTCATTTCTTGCAGTACACGGGGACTGAAAGCGTGGCAGAACAAGCAGGATTCTTGGAGATGAATAGCACCCAAGCAGTACACGCACACTGAGTGCCCATCAGTTAATGACATCTTGTAACTACATTCTACACACTTTTTAAAGCCTGAAGGTCTTTGTTCTTTGGGATCTTTAGACATGCTGACAAGAAAACTCCACACACCACACAGGGGAAAAAAGGAACAATTTTGCATCAAAAAACAAACACAGAAGGCATGGGAAACTAGAGCCTGTAACTGAAATGGCCTAGACCACGGAGCAAACGGGCCTAGCCCAGGAAACAAGAGACTAACACCACAGAAAACAACAAAACACCAACAAATAGGAAAACTACCACTGGACAAAAGGAAAACAAGGTCCTCTGACTGAAAAAAAATGGGCCTAGCCCGTGGAGACAAGGGGCGAATGGGATACCAAAAGGCCAACGGAACTGGCCACACAACCAGCAGAACGACACACACAGGTTAGCTATGAAAATAGCTTTTTGGTCAACAATTTGTTTGAATTTAAAAGAAAAATTATACTTGGCCACGGCGAAGAGGGAGACTACGTCTGAGCGTAACGAGCGGCAAATGAGATCTGGGATGGGCGTGTTGCAGTATGGGATACCTCTTAGCTGCGAGCCAATTGAAGACTTTGAGCTAGAGTATGGCCGAGTCGGAGCAGAGGTTTGGCTCCAAACCCAAGGGTAAGAATGTAGGCGAGATTGGACTACATAACATCGCCTATTCAAATCATAGTTGGATACAGATCCCCCAACCATGACTCAGGGTCCCACTCCATCTATCTGGACTTAATTGAATCCATCAAGATTCAACCCTCTACCCTGACCCTGGGCGACATTAATACCCAACCATAGAGTGGAAGACCTATTCTAGCTCAAACACGAACGCCCAGAGATTCCTCGACTTCGTCAATGCAAATGCATTGGACCAGTTGGTCGACACCCCCACAAGAGGTGAAAATATCCTGGACCTGGTACTAACCAACATGAGTAGCCACTGTAGCACCCCTACAGTGTCATCCTCCTTGCTAAGATCCGACCACAAAGCAATCACTTTCAAAGACACCATCTCCTCTGCCCCCCCCCCCCTTCCCAGGGTCAAACAAAAAAGCTTTTCCAAGCTGACTACAACCTCCAGAAAACAGATACAAGCAGCTTCACAGCCTCCATCCCTTCAGCATACACCAAAAAACTACATGAGCACCTACATAGCTGTATGGATACAGCAATACCCGACAGGACCAAATCATCTTCCTCAAGGAAGAGTAAACCTGTCTGGTGGACAGCAGCAATAAACAAACTCTATAATAAAAGGAAAAGAAATTGCTGTCCAGGACCAAGAAAGAGCAGGTGCCAAGTTATACATAATCTCTCTTTTGTATGAGCAAGCAAATAAGGTCACTGGTGAAATCCTCTAAGGCTAACTTCGAGTCCAAATTGGCCACATCCACCAAGAACAATCACAAGGCCTTCTTCACATACATCCGCAATCTCAAAAGTACCTCCCAACTATGCTCTGAATTGGTGGTCAAGAATACCACATACACAAACACCATATATATAGCCAACCTGCTGGCACACAAGTTCAGTGAAAACTTCACCCTACTCTGCCCCACATCAGTAAACCATGACATCCCCAGGACCTGCCCCCCTCCCCTCTCATCACCGTGGAGCCAGTTATTAATTCCTTTTCGAAGGCAAAAAATACAGCCTACACTGGACCCGACAACATCCCTGGCCATGTCTTACTTGAACTCAGGCAAGAGCCCTCAGCACCACTAGGCACCTTATTCAATCAAAGCCTGTGCCCCAGCTTCATCCCAGCAAAATGGAGGACAGCCACTGTCATCCCTCTGCACAAAGGTGAAGCATCCACCGACTCAGGCAATTGTAGGCCCATCAGCCTAACTAGCCTGATCTTCAAGGCCATGGAACGCATTACTATGGACCTTATAAACAAGGACATTGGTAACCTCCAAACAATTGATCCCACACAGTTTGGTTTTGTCAAAGGGAGATCATGCCTGTTAAAACTTGGTCGCCTTCTTCGAAACAGTCACCAATGCCATGGATGAGGGCAAGACAGTGCACGCCACCTACCTTGTTAGCCAAAGCCTTCGACACTATTCCCCACTCAGGCATAACAGATAAACACTTCCAGCTAGGCATCAACCCACATGTTACCAGATGGGTAGCTAAATGGCTCACTGATAGAGCCCACTCAGTCAAAATAGGGGAAGCCACCTCTAGTAGTAGACCTGTCACAAGCGGCATACCCCAAGGATCAGTCTTGGGGCCTCTACTGTTTGGGATACACTTTTCTGAAGTGGAAGCCAAACCAGTGGTCTTTGGCTGACCAAGTTTGCAGATGACCAAGTTGGGCACTGTCATAAATTCCCCTAGTGATGTGAACATCCTCCAAGAGGGCGTTAACCAGACTAATGACTGGTGCCAAAAGCATGGTCTCAGACTGAATGCCAAGAAATGCATCATTATCCCCTTTGGGGAAAATGATGTTCCCACTAATTATCACATAAATAACAATGTACTAAGCACATAATGTTGTGAGGGACTTGGGCACCCAGGTTGATGGCAGCCTGACTTTTGACCACCATGTTGCCTCCGTTTTACGGAAGGCTTTCTACATGGCCCACCCCATAATAAGGGTATTTCATCCAGGAACAAGAAGGTCATAACATCACTGTACTTCTCCCTTATCAGACCCATTATCAAGTGCAATGCCCCCTTTGGCATGTACCTTGCCAAGCACATGCAGCATTTGGAGAGACCACAGAGGTTCCTGACCAAGAAAATCCAGGGTCTCAAACACTTACCCTGTACAGATAGGCTAAAAGTCCTGTCTCTCTACTCAGTCTCGTACAGACTGCTCAGAGGTGACCTGTGTATGGCATACAAGGCCGTCTCAGACTCAGCCTTGATGGAGTTGTTGCATATCTATAAGTCAAACTCCACTCGAGCGACCCGCACGCAAGTCAACCTCGTCTGTTAAAAGAACTTGTTGGCGTGATAGATTTGTGCCCCAATGACTCCCCTATCTGTGGAATAGACTTCCTCTCTATGTCAAGCAGAGTACCTCACTAGCCCTCTAAGAGGGACCAGGACTACTGGATGGAAAACAGAAAATATACCCCTGGGATGCCACCTGTGTCCCTGCTGGACAGGGAAAACAGGTGCTGACTTCGTGGGAACATGGGTGAAATTCTTGGCTAGGCTTATAAGGGCCCCTGGGCCAATAGCCTAGTATCGTCCTTGGAACCTATACACACAGTTCATAGTCTAAGCTGAAAAAAAGCATTCAAATGTTGCTATAAAGGCAGATACTGCTACCAAAACTGTCATATAACAGGTGAGAAGCTGATGTTGCAAAAGTCCCCCACAAAACACATGCTGCTGTAAAAGTCCCTAAAAGGAATAACTGCATAACTCTATACAGGAAAAAAACAGGTTTAACATTGTAGGATCCAAAAGTCAATATGCCAACTTCATGTGCCTTTAGAAATCTAAAAGGTGGAAGCCCTCCTCTTAGTGAGGAAGTCAGTCAGCTGCTTCTATAACTGACTACAGGATACTGTGAATTCTGTGTTTGTATAAGCTCTTCTACTCCACTGACTTCCAGATGAAGCATTTGTTTTTTTCTGAAATGGGGTTTGCAGAATTAACTGCCACAACCAGAGAGTAGATTTCTGTGACATAGATTATCTTAAGAATGTCATAACATGGGTTAGTACACTACCATGGCCACCTGAGATGGCAAGAGCTTCTCCTGCAACAGTACTCCATACCATTCTTCTTTTTGACTGCCAACAAACATGCTAGAACTGTCCTTGCTATCCCATCAAAACAATCAAATGACCTCCATCTACGCCACCCTCAGGCAGGTTTCCGTGTGAAGCACCAGTGAAGACGGACACAGGTATTTACTCCTTCCTTAGGGGTTGAAATCTTAGAGCTACTTTTGTAGAATGGATTTTTAAACAGTCTTGTTTCATGAACAGACTGTGCAGTGGCATGTTCAATGGTGAATGCTAAACACAAAGCATCAAAGACAACATCTGGTCTGCTCTTCCTAGCAACCAAGAGAATTTGTCCTATTTTATACCTACTCAACTACATCAATTAGAATAAGGGGGCACCCTGCTGCACTGCTACTGAAGGTTCCATGATGACAAAGATTCCAAAGGTACCTCTTCTGGTGTACCAACGACGTTCCATCAACAGTAGCAAAGGCCTGTTCTGCATATCAAAGGAGGTCATGCTCTTAACAATCACTGTAAAAAGTACATTTCAGGTATGGAATAACAGAAGTGGCCAACATTTGTGAGGCACCCCATAACTTAGTCAACCACATGGGCAGGCAAACACTGTATTACTATTTCACTCTATGCAGTATAACCAAGCAGGATCAGCTTGGGAGATTCTCCCTCCTGCCTTAACAATGATGTCTTTTCACTGTTAGTGTGTTGCATCTGCTAGACCACAAGCTTGATTCTTGAGTTTCAACAACAGACACATTTTGCATTTATATGGAGACAGAAAAATATGACAAAAGCGTTCCATACCTTGAAAAAATGCATTCAAAGTCCATCGCATGAACTTTCTACAACTTTTAACAAATTATTGGCAAAGCAGATGGAGAGATTGTGACAGAAGGTTTTTTCTGCAAAGTTCATTAAACGCTCATGCTGTAGATGTGCTTTCAGTACTACTCCCTTGCAGAGCTTCTTTAAAGGGAATCACATCTCTAGTGGACGTTAATTTTTGGCAGAAATCATCTCTCTTTTTTCTGATTGAAATACACCCTCAGTCAGGACTATATATTTTATATGCGAGTCACAGGGCAGCTGCAGTACCTGATCAGCTCCTGGTTCAATTTAATCATATTCTAAACGTGACATGTTAAAAGACCCTTCTGTGCCTCCAATACCACCTAGGTGTAAAAATTGAAAGTTTCACCAGTTTGCTTGTCTTAACTTGGTCAAATACTTCAGATGTGTTAAACCCACATTTTCTGTCCATAAGTCCTATGGTTTTACCTTTTTCAGACTGCAGCTACTTCTTTCTTGCAGAACCAGAGGATGCTTCACTCGTTGTGTACCAAATTCTTTCCTACTCACTTCAGAATTATTCGCGCTTCTTCATGTCAAATTTGGGAGTATTTGGTATCATCTCTGGTATGTCCCTCACCTCATCAGTTTAATTTTTGTTGACTTATTGGTTCACCATTTCAGTTCTGACTTTTGTCAGCCTGGAACGAATCACTATTACAGAAATACTGTCATGCTTCACAAATAAATACCCAAACTCCATTCTTGCATTAACTCTGGGTCTTTTTCAGATCTGCACAGTCAGCCCTTTTGTAGTATATCCTATCTCCCATTTCAAACCTTTCAGTTGTGGTAGATAGCTGGTCTCCATGCTGAACACAGTGCTGAAATATGTTCTCCCACTACTACTCTCCTTCTGGTCCATCTACAGCAGGCAAATTATCAATCAGAAGTGAACGAAGGTTTCGGCTCTGACTAAGCATAAGCTGCTAATTCTCTGACATTTTTGTTTTATCAGACCCCAATCTAATGCTGTTTCTCACTCACATCTACTACTAGATGTTAATTTTAACATTACTTCAGCTAGTATGCCTTTCTAACAGCCAATTGCTACAACGACTACATGTCTATGCAGTCAGTTTCAATAATGAAGTTCTCTGCCAAATCTATAAGAACATCACTATTGAATTCTCGAGACTGCCACTGAATGACTTGATGTGGACCAAGCTGCTTACCCATCAACTAAACAAAATGCGTTACAATTTTGATATTCTTTTTGCATTTATAATGCTTTTACCTCTGACTTGAGTCAAATGATCACTATGAAGGCATCAAGTGCAAATTTCAGCTTCATGCAAATCCATAGCAACTGTCGCATTACAACAACAGGGCAGAGAAATACCAACATTGGCTTTTCCCGGTTAGAGGTCGCCACAGCAGAACGCCGATCCGCTTATGATTGGCAGTAGATGTTTAAGGTGACGAGGTGCCAGCCAGACACTCAACATTTAACGAAGGCACACCCATTCATGCACGCACCTACCTGCATGTCTTTATATGTCATTCAACCACGGGGAGGACATGCAGACTCCACACAATTATGCCCAGACATAATGAACATAAAAAGCACTGGTTGTTTTAAATATCACGTCTTTGTCTTTTCCACATCCATCACCGTTTCTACCAGTTTTAAGGATGTCTTACTCAGCAACAAAAATATCTCAGCTGGACCTACTGCTGTTTCAGTATCATATTTAATGTATCCTATTTTGCTGATATTTTCACTCTGTTGACGGAACACACTACTACTAAACCATCTCCACACTTAAGTTCTACACCTACGAGCATCAGTTTTTAATTCCTTTTGTACCTCACTCTGACTCAGTTTACTAACAACTGTCTGTTTTTTCTCTGCAAATGTTGTGAGTGCACACAGCATGAATCAAAGCTGACCCACAAGGCTCTACTACTACAAAAAAAAAATCTCTGCATCTCAAACTGGGCTCATTAGTAAATAAAGTTATGTAGGTAGGTATTCTATGTTCTAAGATGCTTTTTGTTACCTCTGTTACTTAAACCTATTCCCTTCTGTTCTGACCATCTTTAAGCCCAGATACTGGCACTCTGACATACACTCAATCTGGAACTTCTGCCATATCTTCTACCAGATTCATTTCTGATAATTGTGCTCTATTCAAGCTCTTGTCCATCTATCCTGCTTCTTCATTTCTGTTCTGCGAAATATGCTTTGCCCTGACTTACGTTAATGTTGACTACATTGCCTGATGCCCTTTCTCTGAAAACACACTTTATTGCTGACTTTAATAAGACAAAAGTACATTCAGTACTTACTGTTAAGGCTAACTGTATCCAGCAGTTTAAAAGTAAGTACTGCAACTGGGGCAGCGTGTTATACTTATGCATCTGACTATATGCTAGCTCAAAATCAGTTATGTAATCTACCACAGAAACTGCAGTGCCTCTGGTAATGATAAAAATTACAAATATTTGGAGGGTGGTCTAATAGTTAAGGTGTTTGCCTTACAAACACAAGGTGCAGGGTTTGAGTCTCACAAGGGATAATTGGCTAGGCTTAAAATGACTTGCAAGAGCAGTTAGCCTAGTACTAACCTATGAACCTATATAACTATGCCTCATAAATTCAATCATTTCCCTCTCTCAAGACGCGCTACTAAAGTGGACATATCTTCATCAATGTTCAAATCATCTGCTGAAATCTCCATGGCAATGACTTTCACTGACAACTAAGAGAGAGACGGAGAGCAACTGCAAGGTTATACTTTCATTTTCCCAGCTCAATGATGAAAGTCCTGGTACCGCTCCTTTTGGGACTTATTTCTCCGAAATCACAGTCAACGTCAATGGCCTCCAGCTGACTAAATTTGCAGGTGATTGCAAATTAGGAGCAGTCACAGACTCCCACACGAACACAAATGTTCTCCAGGAAAGGCTGACAGAGACAAATAACTGAGCTAAAACTAAATTGCAAGAAATGCATAATAGTACCCTTTGGGAAAGTCATCCACCCCTGGTAACTACCGTATTGACAACACATCCCTTACAGTTGACCCAATAGTCAGAGACTGCAAGACACACACACAGACAGTAATCTAGCCTTTGACTATTACGCGTCTACAGTAGTGAGAAAAACATTCTATGTCGTGGAACTTCTAAACAAAGGTATAGCAGTGAGGTCAAAGGAAGTCATTATTGCACTGCATTTGGTATTCATCAGACCTATCAATGAGTACAATGCCTCCTTTGGTATGTACTTAACCAGGCACATCCAACAACTGGAGCGTCCACAGTGGTACCTTACTAAAAGAATGTAGGGCGTTAAGTAACATGTCCTATGCAGACCACCTCAAAGACTTATCCCTGTATTCTTTCCCCTAAAGGCTACTGAGGGGAGATCTATGCCCGGCATACAAGGCATTGTCAGACCCCACCCTGATGGACCTCCTGTATATCTGCAAAACAAACAGCACCAGAATTACCTGTTCTAAAGATTTAGACCTGGCCTGTGATATAAATAGGACCTGCTGGAGAGACAGCTATGTATCCCATCCATGTGAAGCAGAGTTCCTCCCTTACACAATTCAAGTGCAATTTAGACAACTGGATAGGGAAAAGGAAATTATGCCCTGGTCTGGTACCTATGTTTCTAATGGACGCAGGCAGCCTACAAATGATTCATCTCTCAAACACCAAACACCTGCTTGTAATTATTTCATCTCCCAATCCCTGCTTACACTTATCAAGGGTAAAAGAACTTGTCAGAGATTTAGAATGCATGACTAGACTTAAAAAGGCCTTCGTGATTGTTAGCTTAGTAAACACCTGTAAACCTATAACCTTATTTTTCCAGCTTTTATATGACTTATTTTCAAACACAGATGGTATTCTAGAGGTAGAAATGATAAGTTATGTACTTACCATAACTTGGTATCTGTGTTGTCCTCTTTCATTCCTCCTCACGGCTGGGTCACGGATCCGACCCTCTGATCCAACTCGGCCGCATTCTTGCAGATTAGGATCCAAGTCTCGAGCTCCTCCCTCATGCCATACGGCTCTGTCCTCTGCATAACCTCATGAGTTTGCTGCCTAAATCACTGATAGTGCATATAGAGATATAAAGATTTAAGAAACAGGAGGTGCAAACAAGGAACACCAGGTTCCTGAACAGTTCTCCCATAAGTCTTCTAGAGCCTAGAGTAGGGAGATGGCTGGGAGGGAAGATGAAGAGGAATGAAACATGGATATGTTATGGTAAGTACATAACTTATAAATCTGATGTCCCTTTCATTCCTCCTCATGGTTAGGTCATAGTCCTCAGTTATACAACTCCTGAGTGGCCTTAAGGAAGGATATGCCGGAGCACTGCAGAACCAAAGGAAGCCCTGCTCCTGGAAACAATGTCCAATTTGTAATGCATAACAAAGGTATGAGCTTTCGACCAGGTGGCTGCAGCACAAATATAGTCTATCGAAGCCCTGGAACAAAAGGCAGATGATGTCGACATAGATCTAGTCGAATGGGCCTTAGGAGGATGAGGGAAGTGTAATCCATTTTTGGCATAAATGAAAGAAATGTAGTTTGTTATCCATTTGGCAAGAGTAGCTTTTAGATGCTGCCTGACCTAGGTGGCACGGCAAAAAGGACACAAATAGTTGATCTGATTTTTGACAATGTTTTGTTCTATGAAAATACAAGTGCAACTGTCTATGAACATCAAGCAGATGCAACATATGTTCCCCCCTGTTAGAGAAATTTGGAAAGAAAACTGGAAAATTGAATGGACTGATTGAGGTTAGATTCTGTGGCTACCTTGGACATGAAAGAAGGATTAGTATGAATGGACACTATCTTTATGGAAAATTATGTAAGGAGGGTTAGATGACAGCACCTGGACTTCTGAGGCCCTTTTTGCTGAAGTAATGGCAGTAAGATAGACTGTCTTACAAGAAAGGAACGTCAAGTCACAAGCAATTGCTGGTTCAAAAGTTTTCTGAGTTAGGCACCGCAGAACAACAGTAAGATCCCATGGCAGAGAAGGGTCTTTAGCTGGAGGTCTGAGGAAAAAGATTCCCTTCAAGAAGGCCTTACATAATTTGGAGGTATCGGAAGAGCCAAAAATATTTCCCAGATGGAAATTTGAAATGGCAGCCAACTGAAGTATGACTGTAGAAAAACTGGCTCCTTCTTTGAAAAGAGATGCAAGGAAGGAGAGAATGGCTGAGATTGCAGCTAAAAAGGGGTCAATGTTTTCTTTGGAGGCCCAGAAAACAAATCTCTGCCATTTAATCCTACAAACTTTTTTAGTGGACTGTTTCTGGGAAGCTAGTATATTATGTTGGACAGGGGAGGCAAGCCTGGACCTTTGTACAATTACTGGAAGTGGAGAAACGAAGCAGTCAGTTTGAGGGAGAATAGAGCGGGATGAAACTCGCTATGTTCCCCCTGTTAGAGAAATTTGGAAAGAAAACTGGCAACTGAATGGACTTATTGAGGTTAGATTCTGTGGCTACCTTGAAAGGAGGTCCTGTCTGGGTTTTAGAATCCATGGAGAAAGCTTCAGGTGAGACCAGAGAAAGGAACCAAATCTGACGAGGTCAGTAGGGAGCAATGAGGATTACCAAGGTCTACAGCCATTTTGCTGTCTGCAAAATTTTTGGAATCAAGGGTAAAGGGGGATGGGGGCCAATCATGAACCAGAGTTTCTCTCAGAGTCTCCCCAAGAGGAAGGAATCAGAGAGAAGTAGCTGCTGCACTTGTTGTTCGGAGGGGTCAAATAAATTGCAGCAGGGTTGACCCCGACGACTGTAGATCAGATCTGCTACTGACTGAGGGGCCACTTGTAATGGGTCAGGATGGACCTGCTGAGTTTGTCTGCAAGAACACTGGACTTCTCCGGCATGTGAGCTGCAAGCAGAAAGTGGTCTGAAGGCATCACCCATTCCCAGACCCTCATGGCCTCTCTGCACAAGGGATAAAAGCGGGTTCCTCCTTGTTTGTTGATGTACTAGACCACTGAAGTTGTCTGTGTGGATCACAATAGCTCCTAGAGGGAGAACGTCCTGAAAGGCTTGCAATCTGAGAAGGACTGCTCTCCTATCCAGAACACTGACATGCAATCTAGTCTCTATGTATGACCACATGCCTTGGACCATTCTTTCCCTTGAAATGCCCCCCTACCCCAAATGGGAAGCGTGTGTGGTCACCGTGGCTGAGGGGGGAGGAAGAAGGAATGGTCTGCTGATTGTCAGGCCATCAGACAGGAGCCACCATTGGAGATGGTTTCTGCAAACCAAAGTCAACTTGATAATAGCAGATAGAAGCTGGTAGAGAATAGACCATTGAGTAGCCAAGGTCTATTGAAGCACTCGCATAAAAAACCTTGCTAACAGGATTAAGGGGATGGCAGCCACCATAGATCCAAGAGCCTGAAGTATCAGTTTTGCCAGTGGAGATGGCTGGTTTATAATGGCTTGAACATGGTCTCTCAACGCCTATACACAATGGGGGGGGGGGGGTAGAGCTGCAATCTGATTCGATGTGTCCAAAGAAGCCCCGATGAATTCTAAACTCTGTACCAGTATAGATTTGACTTAGTCAGGTTTATGCTGATACCCACATGATTGGCAAGGTTGAAAAAGTAATCCCTGGCCTGGATTAGTTGATGCCTGGTTGAGGCAGTGAACAGCCAGTTGTCCAGATACGGAAACACACGGAATCTTTGCAATCGCAGGTGAGCTGCGATTACTGCCATGCATTTTGTACACAACCTTGGGGCTGTGGTGAATCCAAAGGGCAGAGCTCTGAAATGGTAATGACTGGCTGCCAGCCGAAAGCGTAGAGGTCTTCTGGAGCATCTGCCTATTTTAATGTGATAGTATGTGTCCTGCAAGTCCACCAAGCACATCCAATCATCCTTTTGCAACAGCAGTAAAATGGACTGAACCATAACCATTCGGAACATTGCCTTCTTTACAAACAAATTTAGTTTGCTTAGATCCAGAAGGATCTCAGGTACCGCTTTCCTTTGCCACTAAAAAGGAGCGTGAATAAGTTCAGAATCCTTTTTGTTCGGTCGAGACCTCTTGGATGACTCTCTACTGGAGTAGTTTTTGAATTTCTGGTACTGTATACGCCCTCTGACTGGGTGGAACATAGGGGAGTTTCTTTAAATTCTCTGGTGAAGGAAGGAAAAAGAGGATGTAATAACCTCTGGATACAATCTTTAGCACCAATTTGTTTTGTGTTAGATCAGTCCAGGCAGCAGGGTCCAGTGAAAAATGACCCCCGACTGCCTCCAGAGAAGACTAGTCGGTCAGCACTTCAGGAGCACTGATAGGACTTATCAGAGAAAGGCTCTATGAAGCCCTGATTCTACGGTCCCCCTCTGCTCCCGGGGTGGAGTCTCCCATTGAAACCTCCTCCGCTGCCTCTGTAGGAAGAATCCCCGCATTGATCCTAGTATGACCTGTGAGACTTTCAGAACCAGGTTTTCTTGCCATTATGGTGGTTTCTAGAAAAGATGCGCTGAGGGGTTGAAAACCTGACCTCGATAGCAGATAAGGTTTTCCCATCTTGCTCGCTGCGGGTGAGGGTCTCTGACGGATGGCCCAAATGGAGAGAAGCCATCAAATGGGGCATTCACAAAGGATGCCTTAAAGGGTTCCGTGAAGTCATTAAAACCTCAACCAGGTATGTCTTCTAATAGCAATGCCTGAGCTGGCTGCCCATGCTGCACCTTCCATGGAATGGGAGACAAGCCTCATGGAAGAACAGGACAAGGATGGGAGAGTTGCCAGTCAGGGAGAAACTTTTGTGAAGTCTTCCATCAGCATGGTCTCTGCTAGGGAGTCTGAGAGTTCCTTAACCAGATTCCTCTGCAATCACGTAAAATGTGCCAGGTAGTTTCCCTCAGTGAGAAAGTGGCAGAGGCATAAACACACTTACTAATCCTGTCCATCACTCTGGACTCCCTGTTCGGCAGATAGAAAGTGAAGCTCTCTTCAGCTAGCTCCTCCTTAGTAGCTGTTGTCACAGCCATAGCATCAACCGGAATACTCCTTGTCCACTATGGTCTGTCCTTAGGGGAGGACATGAACTTAACTGGTTGTTTTGGAATCTGTCTCATCATGTCCAGCTCCTTCCATGTCCAGTGGGACATCAAATCCACAAGTTCAACCACCAGGGGGATCACCCAGGATGTAGATGGCCCCATCCCGAAAATCTCCCAAAACACAAATTCGTCCGAAGGAGGTTGGGCCTACCAGCCACCTCTCTGCCTCAGGATCTCTAAAATGTCCCCAAAGCAGACATCCTCCAGTGGTGACCATGGGGATCTTTCCCGTTTATCAAAGTCTGTGTCCTCAGTAATGGACTCCAAGGAGGAGTTGATATGCCTCCTCTTGTTTGAATTCTTATGAGGGATCTCCTCTGTAAGATTTTCAGGGAAGGTCTTGGAAAAAGAGGGAATTCCCTCTAGGGGAAGAGTTTAAAGATTTGTCTGGATGGGCTGACTCTGGCCAGGCATGATAGGCTCAATTCTCTGATCCAAGGGTGGTCGACAGGGAGGGTCATAGCTCAGAGACACCAGATCCCTATGACTGGAGAAGGCACTTTCTTCAATATGGAACAACAATGGACCTGGAGAATTCCTCCCCAGTTCCACAGGAGCAGAGGCAACCAAAGAAGAAAGGGTAGGGACCCCCAATCTGTGGATTCCAGGTAGAACTGGACCCAAACTGTCCAGTGCTGAAACACCGAGAGGAAAAGATGCCTCCGACAAAGTCTGACCTGACCCAACCCCTCTCCCGGATCCGATGAGGACATCACAGATCCTAAACCCGCTGCAGTCTGACTACATCAGAGCAGAGGAAGCCAGGGCGGTAGTCGGAGCAGAGGAAGGGCATTTCCTCAGATCAGACCCCACCTCTCTCTGTTGGTTACAATCCCGTGACTCCAATAATGAGGGACAGATCAGAGAAGGAGACTGACCTGGAAAGGAAACGTTCATAGATCCCAGAGGGGACAGAGCAGACAAAACCCCCAACTGGATCCGAGTCTTGAGGATCTTCCTTATCATCCTGTCCCTGTCGACTTCTGAAAAGCTCCTAAAAGACCTTTAAGAGGCTACTGATTGTGGCCTAGAGTGTCTTACAGATGTCTGCGGCAGTCCGGAGGGAGATGCAGCCTCCATACCTAATTCCATGGTTTGACAGCTCATTCTTGGATCTAGAGTGGAAGTCAAAGCTTTGGGAGAACTGGCTACATGAATGACACTGCTTGGATCCGAGGAGTGTTTCGGATCCACAGGCACTGAGGTTGGTCTCTGATTTGACCCTGTTTGATCCAAAGGTCTTGGAAATTTCTAAGGTAGCTCAGAAGATGCCCTTGAGGACATGTGAGTGCATTTCTTTGAGTCAGAGGACCCTGCCACAGTCTTGGAGGGGGTATGAGCCCCTGGAGAGGTGTTGGAAGAAGCAGGTAAAATAGCCTTAAGAATCAATTTGTTCTTGTGGTAGGCAATAGCCCTGGGATTAAATTTCTCGCAAATGGAGCAAGCTGGCCACAGATGTGCAGTCCCAAGACAATAAATGCATCTGTTGTATGCATCAGAATGAGGGATTTTGTGCCTGCATTCTGAGCTCGTTTAAATCCTGCTGGTTTATCAGATATCGTTGGAAAGGAAAAAGAACACAACACAAACCCAACAGAAAAACAACACTAAGGGCACCTTAAACAACAAACACACTCACTCAAAGAAAGAAGCACAGAGCTAAATCCTAAACAGAAATATAAATATAAAAGCCCAACTATCCAAATATCTAAAGCTGGACTACATGAAGAGAGACATGGTGAAGCTCTCAGATTATGTGGCCCAGGCAGGTAAGACCCTAGCCCTGAGCAGTATCCTACCGTCACGCAGAATGATACCGCAGTACAAACAAAATGATTGATTTCAACAACTGGGTACGTTTCTGGTGTCACTCTAAGGGGATCCAGTATCTGTCTGCTTGAGATGACATGACTGACAGACCTCGATCAGTCATGAGAAATCTCAAGATGCACTCACTCGAAGCACTCCTCAAAATGGAAAACATCGACATTTGTGCTGTAATGGAGACCAGGTTTAAAGTGGCAGAAAGCATCCCTGCACTACCAGGCTATAACTCATTCCATACCTTTCGGCCCCGAAACATGTACCAAAGCTCCAAAGGCGGTGGTGTCTTCATATTCATAAAAGATATGCACACCTCCAGACTAGTAACCCAGTATAACGCATGTGAGACACTTTAGGTACAACTAACATTGAGTAAGATGGCGATCCATGTCATAGCCTGCTATAGGTCCCCAACCATGTCCCAAGACTCTCACTCCATGTTCCTAAGCACCCTGGAATCTATGAAGGTCCAACCCAACACTCCCATACAAGGAGACTTCAACTACCCCTCCATCAACTGGGAAAACTACTCAAGCACCAATACACTGGCCCAATGCTTCCTGAAAGTCATCAATTCCAATGCCTTGGACCAGCTCATTCTGTCCCCCACTAGAGGAAGCAACATCCTTGACTTGGTTATTATTAACATGGGTGACTGTTGATCTACACCAACAGTCAATCCCTCTCTGGTCAAATCGGAACATAAGGAAATCCACATCCCCCCAAATGTAACCACCTTGAAATACTTCTCCAAAGCTTACTTTGGGCTACTAAAAACAGAGGTGGCTAACTTCATGGCACCCATGCCAATGGAATATAGCTGCATGACTGCCGAATCATACAACAATGCACTGTACGAACATGTACATAAATACATGGAACTAGTCATACCTAACAGAACCAAGACACTCTCCTCCAAAAAAGGAAGCCAATCTGGTGGTCCCCTGCCATTAATAAACTCTACAACAGAAGGAAGAAACTGTTGCAGAAAAGGGTGAAATCCTAAGACTGGAAAAACTCCCTTATTAGCCTCAGCAAAAAGTTGAGATCCCTCATCAAATCCTCCAAATCCAGCTATGAAGGCAAAATTGCGGCAGATACTACAAACAAATCACAAAGCCTTCTATAATTGTATCAAGAACCTTCATGGCAATACCCAGATTTGCACTGAGTTACTACACAATGTTTTCTTCTACGCTGAGCCAACAGATATTACCAACATACTGGCCGACAGATTCAGTGCCAACTTTACCCCTCCTCCCCCAAGGACCAATCACAATACTGGAAGAATGCAGGCAGCCAGCATTACTACAGCACAGGTTAAAGCTGCATTGTCCAAGGCTAAGAATACAACTTCCATGGGACCCGATAATATTACTGGCTGTGTTCTACATGAACTACAAAGAGAACTGGCACCAATCGGTGTGCCCTGTTCAGTCACAGCCTCACCTCAGGCTTTGTCCCTACCGAATGGCGCACTGTTAGTCTCATCCCCCTCTCCATAAAGGGGGAGTGACTACAGACTCTGGGAATTATTGCCCCATTGGCCCGATGAGTCTGATGTGTAAAGCTATGGAGCACATCATCATGGACCGGATTAACAAAGATGTAGGAAATCTCCCAACTCTAGACCCTGCGCAATTTAGCTTTGTGAAAGGGAGATCATGCCTGCTCAACCTGGTTGACTTCTCTGAGTCAGGCACCAGGGCTGTGGATGAAGGTAAGGCAGTGCAGATACAGGCTACCTCGATCTGGCCAAGGCCTTTGATACCATTCCTCACTCGGGAATTTTTGAAAGACCCAGCAAACTAGGCATCAACCCCCTGTATCACTAGGTGGGTTGCAAATTGGCTCACAGATAGAACATGCAGTGTCAGACTGCCGACCAGTCACGAGTGGAGTCCCACAGGGATCAGTCCTGGGTCCTCGCCTGTTCGGTATCTACTTTTCAGAAGTCTAGGCTAATACAAAGGGACTCTGGCTGACCAAGTTCACAAATGACTGCAAGCTGGGAGCAATTATTAACTTCCCAAGTGATGCAGACATCCTACAGAAAGGCCTCACTCAGACCGACTGGTGTCGAAACCATGGTCTTAAGCTTAACTCCAAAAAATGTGTAGTCAACCCCTTTGGTGTAAACTCAGTTCCTACTAATTACCACACTGATGGGAGCTCACTTAACACTGAAAGCGTTATAAGAGATCTGGGGATGCAGGTTGACAGCAACCTCTCCTTCGACCACCACACTGCCACTGTGGTCAGAAAGTCCTTCTATGTGGCACATCTTATTACCAGGGGTTTTGCATCCAGGAAGAAAGAGGTCATCATCTCTCTCTACCCTTCCCTCATTAGACCAATCATCAAGTATAATGTCCCATTTGGCAAGTACCTCACTAGAAACCTGCAACAGCTAGAGAGGCCACAGAAGTACCTCACAAAGAGTATCCTAGGCATTAAATACATGTCCTACACAGACAGACTCCAGCTATTCTTTGTCTCATATTGCCTACTTAGTGACGATCTCTGCTTGACTTACATAGCCATGTCTAACCCAGCTCTGTTAGAAATGCTACACCTAAAGTAATCCCAATCCCTCCGCATCACATGCTCCAGAGACCTCAACCCTCATTACCACAATCAACTGAACATGCTTGAGGGGCAGGTTCCTCACCCAGAGACTGCCTATGCTCTAGAATAGACTCCCCACACATGTCAAGCAGAACACCTCACTGTCCCTCTTCGAGAAATCTTGATGAGTGGATGGGTAACAGAAAGTTCACCAAGGGATCACCCTAGTGGCTCTACTTGATAGAGGCACTAGGAACTAATGTTGGGTGGCACGATGCCAGGGCAAGGCTCCAGGGCCTAATACACACCAATGAACCCAAGTATATATACTTTTTTTTTTTTTTTTTTTTTTTTTTTTTAGACAGAGAGAGAAAAAGCGCAGGCAAAGAGCAGAACAATGAGATAAAGGGGTAGGAAAGGGAAGATCTTCTAACCTCACACTGCTAAGGAAGGGGAGGAAACTGGAAAGAATCAAAGAAAATATGACTTATCTGGTTATGAAGGCTGAAAGATTCCACTACTAGTAGAATGTTCGAGACTCCAGAAACCACATCTGTCACTGCTGGCAGCAAACGAGATCTGAGAAGGTTACGCAGAAGACAGAGCATCAAGGGAAAAAAGAGGAACTCGAGACTTGGATCCTAGTCTGTAAGAATGTGTCCGAGTCAGATCAGAGGGTCAGATCCATGACCCAACCATGAGGAGGAATGAAAGGGATATCAGATCCATATTTTGCTACCACTATGAGTTTGAACAAACATGTTGAGTTTTCAAGACAAATGGAATTTACTCTTTTGAACATTAAAACACACACACAAACACACTGTTCACAGCCTAAAGTGCTATAAAAGAACACCCTCACTATCATAACGTAGATACTGCAGCAAAGAACAGTCAAAGGAGGCAAAAAGATTGATGCCATAATAAAAGTCTGCCACATGCAGAAAAGAAGTAATTGCAGACTTCACATCCACTAGGGACCTTTACTCTTGAAAGTCTAGATGGCTCTTGAAAATCCACATAAAAGAAACATGTCAAAATTGTTTCTATCGATGTAAATGCTAATGAAGTCTGTGATCCAGTTCATTGCAGTGAGGGAGTTGACTCCATTTCTGAAGCAAAATTTACAGTAATTAGACAGGGTATGTTAAATGACGTATAATAAGAATTATCAGGCAGACAATCGCCCCAAAGTCTTTCAAAAGTGATGGCAGAATGAAAATTGTGTGCTAATCAACAGGGAAGGATAGTCTGCTGATGCTCAGAGAAGCACAAAAATGGAATTCCTCCACTTGGCTGCTGCTATTCTGGAGGAATAATCTGAAAATATATGCTTAGAGTTTGAATGTGAAGAAAGTCAACATCTTAATAAAAGCAGGATGCAGTTCTCCAGCAAAACAAGAGTCTCTGGACCAGTAATTTTGAGAGGGTCTAGCTGTAAGAAGAAATCCAGACACAGTGATAGACTTTCCTTTAGGTCTCAAAAGTCTGGATGGGGGATAAAACAAATATTGGCCAGGCTATGCTAAGGCAGACTGCTGGTTTTGTTGTTCAGAGGCTCTGCACTAGGTTTGTAAGAAAATGCCCATTATAACTTATGTAAAAAAGGTAACTTTAGGCACCTTTACAATCATCCTGCAAGTCCAATGCAGATTTGGTGCGTTTAGTGTAAGATGCTTAATGGCACCTGCCTGAATCGTTGAAAATGATTAGGCAAATATGCACTGGACAGGAACTGTGCCAAACTGAAATTCATAATATCACTATACCTTACAGCAATAAGACCCCTTTTGCATATCCAAATTCTAAGCACACACAGTTTATTTTGATGATTTTTCAGGGGTGGGGGGCAGTGGCACTCCTGCCACCTTACTGCAACAACTTACTCGCTGCAGTATCTTGGGTATGGGGTGTTTGTTCTCTTTCTCCACAGAGTCTGAACTAGGAATCATAATATTAGTAATAATAATGAAACATTGGTGTGGGTCAGGCAGGCAGATTGTCTTTTCACTTTACACTCTTCAAACATTAGCAATTTGCGACAGCTGATTTTCAAACATATGCATGGCTAATTTTTTGG
Source organism: Protopterus annectens (assembly GCF_019279795.1). NCBI lineage: Eukaryota > Metazoa > Chordata > Ceratodontiformes > Protopteridae > Protopterus > Protopterus annectens. The sequence goes on along the minus strand of NC_056732.1, from coordinate 936,514,794 downwards.
CTACTTGGGGCTTGGCAAGCCATATTCAGTGACAAAAAAGCAATAAATAAAATAAAATTAATGAATTTACTTCTTCATAAAAGAAGCACAGTCTACACTGCTATGCTGAGGTAGATTGATGAAGTAGTGTCATTGTTGCAACAGTTAGCACACTCACCTTTGTGCAGAAGGTTGCAGGTTCTATTTCCACACCAGGGAGATGGATTGCTGGAAATACAATATCATCCTTTGGATGAGACATTACACTGAGGTCCCAACTGCTTGACTTGGTGCTAGCCCAGGTGGATGTAAAAGATCCCATGGCACCTATCGAAAAGAGTAGGGAATTTCCCCTAGAAATACAAATCCCATCTCAGGTCTCCACGTCAAAGAGGTCATTAGCCTAGTGGGAGTAACCCTATCAAAGATGGAAGGAAGGAGATAGATAGATAGATAGATAGATAGATAGATAGATAGATAGATAGATAGATAAAATGCATTGGCTCAACACGTTAATGGATTGTACACATTCATGGAGATGAAGCATTCGGGTGTTTTTGGGGCGACTGTCTCATTGCTGAGTATTTGTTACAACTTAATTTGTTTTACTGGGAAATTTTTTTTTTTGTATTTTTACAAAATCCTTTTTCAACAAATTAAAGACACTGCCATGGGTGCCTCATACTGCACCTTCTTACACTGACTGAATTCTCTTATTCTCATTGTTGTGAGCAGTCTTTTTTTTATATATAAAGATTGCTCATGGTTTTGGCATTTGTTTCTAAAGGGGGCACACATGAGGTTACATTGCACATTCAACATTTGTCTGATAACAGATTGGTTTGGTTTTATTTTTTCAAATCTGACTTTACCTGAAGAAGGTAACTACTTTAGAGATGTAAATTTAAAAGGAGTTAATGGTGAAGTTGTTACCAATGTTTTTAGGAAACCCATTGCTGCTACTGAATTTTCTTCACGGTAGCAGTTATCACCAACCCCCTCTTCTCCATTTACTAGCTGCCATGCCATAAGGTGAACAGATTAATTTTTCAAAGGGACATGTTTTGTGATGTAAGCAGATAAACTTTATATATTTTTAATATTACTATGCATCAGGGCTGGCAATTCGGCAAGTAAAAATCAACTGCCAATCATTAGCGGACCGGAGTTCCGCTGTGGCGACCCCTAACCGGAAAAAGTTGAAAGACACAACAACAACAGCAGCTATCCCAATGAGGTTATGCTGGCATATAAAAAATATCAAGGATGCCTCAGAAACATTTTAGATACAAACACACAGAATTACTGAGAATAATTCAATCCAAAGATGTAATGGAAGGAATGGGAGAAAAATAGTTATGTACTTACCATAATGCTCCATCTGTGTTGTCCAGTTTCATTCTTCAACATATGGGTTCGGATCAGATTCTGCCATTACTATAGCTGTGATCATCAAAAAGCTCTCAAACTCCTTCCCTACCCATAATGCACCAACCCCAAACATACCTCAGATCTTGTTTGCTATTTTACAAATGTAAAAGAACTATTATAAATATTGTAACAGAGCATACCAAATCTGGGGCTCAATAAGAAAGACAATGATATCCTTGTAACATGCTCGTTCTTCTACAAATTCACTATGAAACACCAGAGTTGGGGGGTGGACGGTGGAGAGTTGAAAAATGAAACTGGACAACACAGATGGAATTTTACAAAAAGTACACAACTTCTTTATCTGATGATATCAATTTTCAATTCTGTCCTCAACATATGGGACAGAGTCCCCAGCTGCATACATTCCCAGATGGGAGCACAGCTGAACCAAAGGCTGCTCTACCCCTTGAGACCAGATCCAGTTTGTAAAGAGTGATAAAGGTATGAGGATTAATCCAAGTTGTAGCTGCACATATGTTTTCCATGGAAGCCCTAGCAAGAAACATTGAAGAAGTTGCTATGGACCTTAGTGGAATATGATTTTAATGGTTTTGCTAAGGACAAACCCAAATTACTGTATATAAATGACATAGTCTATACACACTGAGCAGAGTGGAGGAGGGGCGTTGACTACAACTCTAATCTGAGATATATAAGTATCCTGTTTTTTGGCTTGTTTATAATGATTATTGCTTCTAGCAATTTATATATAGCACTTTTTATTGCCTGCTGCATACTTTTTACTGTATTTTATTGCTATTAACTAATCTGCACAGGTAACTGATTTGTTTGCAGTTAAAAGCATTCTGTAGAGTCTCTTTGCTCCTTTATCTGTTTAAAAACTTTCATTTTGTGGCTCACTGCTGTCAAAGGTTTCTGTAGTGTTTACAGTCTAAAGAGTGTAGGCTAATAGCTTTAGTATTGTCCCAGTTCAGATTTGCTGGCTCTGGCCCTGGCCCTGTTTGTCTTTGCAGTGATTGTTCAGAGCACATGAGCAGGCCATCTTGAATTAGCAGAAGCCTTTCTTTACCTTTGTGGCTGGTTAGTGTTGATTGACTGCTGGCTAGCGGGGGCTGGTTCTTTTGTGCTTTTTTTTTTTTTTTTAAAAAGTAGCCTAAGGTTGTATCTTCTGGTACTTAAGCCCTAACTTTGAGAGGATTTCTGTCTATACACACTGAGCAGAGTGGAGGAGGGGCGTTGACTACAACTCTGATCTGAGATATAGAAGTATCCAGTTTTTTTGGCTTATTTATACTTATTATTGCTTCTAGCAATTTATATATAGCACTTTTATTGCCTGCTGCATACCTTTTACTGTATTTTATTGCTATTAACTAATCTGCATGGGTAACTGATTTGTTTGCAGTTAAAAGCATTCTGTAGAGTCTCTTTGCTCCTTTATCTGTTTAAAATCTTTCATTTTGTGGCTCACTGCTGTCAGAGTGTTTACTGTCTAAAGAGTGTAGGCTAACAGCTTTAGTATAGTATCCACCACCCTCCTTCCCTGTTGGTGTGTTGTTGTGGTTATACTTGGTGGCTTTGCAGTTGCCTGCCCCTACTTTAAATTTGATCTGGGACACTCTTCCCAGTCTAGTGTCATTAGCTCATTCGGCCTAATACAGCGAGAACATCTGAGAAGGCCTTCTGTTCCTCCTTTCTCCCTTTCTTTAAAAAAAAATTGCCTGAATCTCCTTGTGTTCTGACTGTGCTTGTCAAACATTTTGGAAATATAGAGTATGTTTTAGTGCATTTATTATAACTGTATTTGCCTTAACATTGCTACAACTCAAGTGCTCTAGGTTGCACTGCATCTGAAATGTTTAAGTGTGTTTTAGCTGCTTTTCTGTATATATATAGACTTCTCTGTATATGTAGACTAGCTACTTATCCTACTGTATTACTGCCTCTTAAATCGTTTTTCACTTGTGCACTTGCCTTGCTTCATTTAAAAAGTTTTAAATTGCTAATTTTGTAGAGTTTTAATTGCATTTACTGTTTAGGACTACACACTCAAGTGTGTTAGCCTTTTCGGTGTTTACTTACTGTATTATTGCATTGTTTAGCCTGTTTTAACAAAAAAAAACTATCTTGTTTGCTCATTTCCCACCTTTCCTAGCAAGTCCAGTTCCCAGGCTTTGCTTGTCTCGTGACTTTATTTTCTGTGTTCAGAGCTATCCAGACCTTGAAGTAGTAGAGGGAAGTCCTACTGCCTACCAGTGGGAGTGGGTGAGCACTGTACTGCCTACCTAACACTAGAGGAGTGGTTTCTAGCTCTGAAATTGTAATTTTATTAGCCTTTTTAGGCTGATTTCTACCCCTTTCAACTTTCTGGCTTAAAAACGTGTGTGTTTGCGCATTTTTTGCATAGTGCAGCACAGCAGGGCTACAGTTAAACTATTCCAGGTGCCAGAAAGTCTGCTCTTCAAATTTTCCCTTAGAACTCACTGGTTTCTCAGTAGTAGCACTAAAATCTAACCCCCTGTGTCTAGCACTTGCTCTAGAACCTGCTGGAAAGCACTAGGAAGCCTGAAACTGATACAAGCACTCAACTCTCCTTGTCAATAAGGAGAAATTAATCATAGGCACTAAACAGCCTATAATTACAAAGTACCTTGCAAAGGTAAGGGAAAACATCTCCTGTACTTTAAAAGCACCTAAACGGGCATGTCCAAGGGTCAGCTTCCGGTAATTTCTCCTGTCCTCCTGGTGAATCTGGGCATACTGGGACAATGCGGCAACTGCCTCATGTACACAGACAACCCTCTCTTCCTACCACCCAACACTACAACCTGCGAGAGATGCACTTACACAGCCAAACTGGAAGCAAACCTCTCTCAGGCCAAGATTGTGCTAGACAGTCAAGAGGAGAAGGATAACACCTGCACTACACCTCAAGCAACTCATAGCCCTTCAAAACCCACACCATCAACACCCACACATAGCAACACTAAACCCACATATATGGAGGCCCTTAACATTAACCTGCCCAAGCAACAAGGACCTCCGAAGCTGAAACGCAAACAAACACCAGTCACAACCAAAGTGAAACATAGCTCACAACACCAGTGTGCCACCCAACAGCAGCCCCTAAGGCAAGATAATGTACTTAACACTTCTGTCATAGGTGACTCTATAGTCAGTCACACTGATGTCCCACTCACCAGGCTGAACAAGGAGAAAATTACAGTCAGCTGCCTGTCAGGTGGCAGGATCCGCCACATAACGCATGCACTCAAGTCACTCCACAACAAGTACAAATACGACTCTGTCATTATCCATGTTGGAGTGAATGACTTGAGACATACCTCCCTGGACTACATGAAAAGAGAAATGGAAGAGTTCTCGGATCATGTTGCCCAGGCAGATATGACCCTAGCCATGAGTAGCATCCTGCCTTCGCCCAGAATTATACCACAGTATAAGGGCAAAATGACTGACTTCAACAACTGGCTAAGCTTCTGGTGTCATTAAAGTATCTGTCTGCCTGGGAAGACATGATCGACAAACCACAATGCTTTGCCAGAGACGGTCTGCACCTGTCACCCCTGGGATTCAATTTACTGGCTAAAGCTCTTGTAACCCCTATAGTGCCTTTTTTAGGCAAGGTTCAAAAGGACAAAACCACCACCGTAACAGATACAAGCATGCAAAATCTGACGGTAATGCTACTCAATGTTGAGGGTTTGGAGGGTGGCGTAATGGTTAAGGTGTTTGCCTTACAAACACAAGGTGCAGGGTTTGAGTCTCACAAGGGATAATTGGCTAGGCTTAAAATGGCTCGCAAGGGCAGTTAGCTTAGTACTAATCTATGAATCTATGAACCTATAAATCTCAAAATGCACTCTCTCGAGGCACTCCTAAAAATGGAGAACATAGATATCTGTGCAATAACTGAGACCTAGTTCAAGGCTCCAGAGAGCATCACAGCAATACCAGGTGACAACTCTTACCACACTTTTTGGCCACAAAACCAAGTACGAAACACTAAAGGTGGAGGATTGTCCATATTCACCAAGGATATTCACACCATCAGGATAGTTGCCCAACACAATGCATGTGAAATTCTTCAGGTGCAACTAACACTAGGTAAGACTGCAATCCAAATTGCAGCTTGCTACAGATCCCCCAACATGCCCCAAGATTCTCACTACACCTTTCTAAACATACTGGAAAATATTAAGATACAACCAAACACTCTAATACTGGGGGATTTCAACTACCCTGCAATTAACCGGGAAAACTACTCGGGTACGAACACCTTTTCCCAACGGTTCTTGGAATTCATAAATTCCAACGCCGTGGATCAACTAATCCATTGTCCCACCAGGGGTGCCAATATCCTAGACCTGGTCATTACCAACACGGGAGACAGATGCTCCACACCAGTGGTCACCCTCTCGTTGGTCAGGTCTGACCATAAGCAAATCACCCTTGACATCCACATCCCATCCCCACCCCCCAGTAAGGAAACCTCCGTAAAAAAACTTCTCCAAAGCCAACTTCATGCTACTGAAGTCAAAAGTGACAAACTTCATGACACCCATGCAGAAGGGATCTGAAAGTTCGACTGCTGAATCCTACACTAAGGCACTGTATGAGCACATCCACTCGTGCATGAATCGTGCCATCCCAAACAGAACCAAGATGCTCTCCTCCAAAAAAAAGGAAGCCAATCTGGTGGTCCCCTGCTATAAAGAAACTATACAACAGAAGGAAGAAACTGTTGCAGAAAAGAGGAAAATCCCAGGATGCAAAAAACTCCCTCACCAGCTTCAGTAAGAAGCTGAGATCCCTCATAAAATCCTCAAAAGCTAGTTACGAAAATAAAATTGCCAAAGATTCCAAAGACAACCACAAAGCATTCTTTAGTTATGTCAAGAATCTAAATGTCAATGCTCAGATCTGCTCTGAGCTACAACATAATGGCATTAAATATATGGATCCCAAGGATATTGCCAATATCCTGGCAGATCGATTTAGTGCCAACTTCACCCCCCTCTCACCCCCTAAAGGGCCCATCTCAATACCAAATGATTGCCAAATTCCGGTAATCATGGCCACACAGATAGAAACTGCACTCTCCAAACCTAAAAAAACAGCATCCATGGGACCAGATGACATCCTGGGCTGTGTACTACATGAACTACAAAATGAACTGGCATCTCACCTAAGTGTCATGTTTAATCATAGCCTCACCTCAGGCTTCGTGCCCACTGAGTGGCGCACAGCTACAGTTGTCCCACTCCACAAGGGAGGATCCACCTTGGATCCTGGGAACTACCGTCCCCATCAGTCTGACGAGCCTGATCTGCAAGGGCATGGAACTCATTATCATGGAACTTATAAACCAAGACATTGGCAACCTTCAAACACTGGACCCCATCCAGTTTGAGTTCATGAAGGGCCGATCTTGTCTCCTGAACCTGACTGACTTCTTCAAATCAGTCTCCACAGCTGTAGACGAGGGTAAGGCGGTCCACACAGCCTATCTGGACCTCGCCAAGGTCTTCGACACTGTCCCACAACTCTGGAATCACAAATAAACTTACTAAGCTGGGCATATCCATACTTCACTCGATGGGTTGCCAACTGGCTTACTGACAGAACCCAGACTGTAAAAGTATCAGACTCCAAATCCAGCTCCAGACAAGTGGAGTACCTCAGGGTTCAGTCCTGGGACAACTCTTGTTTGGCATCTACTTCTCTGAAGTACAGGCCAACACTAAGGGACTCTGGCTAACAAAGTTTGCAGATGACTGCAAACTGGGAGCCATTATTGAATCCCCAAATGATGTGGATATTCTACAAAAGGGCCTTACAGAAACAGATGCCTGGTGCCAGAGCCATGGGCTCAAGCTTAATGCCAAGAAATGTAGAGTTATCCCCTTTGGAAAAAAAACATGTACCCATTAATTATCAGATAGGTGGCAGGACACTAAACATCGAAAGTGTGATGAGAGACTTAGGGACACAGGTGGGCAGTAGCCTCACCTTCGATAACCACATTGCCACAACAGTCAGGAAACCCTTTTATGTGGCACACCTCATCACTAAGGGCTTTTCATCCAGAAAAAAGGAGGCCATTGTCCCACTGTACTCATCCCTCATTAGACCCATTATAGAGTATAATGCTCCATTTGGTATGTACCTCACAAGACATCTGCAACAGCTGGAAAGGCCACTGAAATACCTCACTAAAAGAATCACAGGCCTAAAGCAGATGCCATATGCTGAATGTCAAAAAAAAACTCCAGCTATACTCTGTGGCATATCGTCTACTCAGAGGCGATCTCTGCTTAACATACAAGGCCCATGTCAAACCCTGAGCTGTTGGACATGCTCAACTTAAAGAAATCCCAATCCCTCAGAGCCACACGCTCCAGGGATCTAAACCTTGTCATCACAATGATCAAAACATGCTGGTGGGATAGGTTCCTGACCGAGAGACTCCCCATACTCTGGAATAGACTGACCATACATGTCAAGCAGAGCGCCTCCTTGGATTTCTTCAAAAGAAACCTTGATGACTGGATGGGAGACAGGAAATTCACCCCGGGGATCATGTCAGTCACCCTGCTAGACAGGGGTCCAGGGAAGTAAATATTGTGGGAAGAAATATCCAGGGAATTGTTATGGCTAGGCTTGTATTGGCCCTAGGGCTGATAGCCTAGTACCAACCTATGAACCTACACACTCAGCCATCTGGCTAAAGTCACTTTTGCAAATGATTTTCCCAATTTACAATCTACAAATCACACAAATAATTGATCTGCTTTTCTAATATTATTCATTCTATATAGATAAAAACATAATTGTGGACATCCAATAAATTAAGCATGTATTCCCCTTTATTTGCAAATTTAGTGAAGAAGACTGATAAGTTAATGTACTGATTAATATTGGATTCTGACACTACCTTAGGAAGGAAAGAAGTGTTTGTACATAATGTTACTCTATTCTTACGAAAAATAAAACAGAGAGGTTTAGAAGACACTGCTTGAAGTTCTGAAATTTTAGTAGAGGTGATTGCCACTAAAAAGATAGTTTTCCATGTCAGGAATTTAAGAACACATTTAGCTGCTGGTTCAAAGGGAGAATGAATTAGTGCCTACAGCACCAAATTTGATGGTGGAGAAGGGTCTTTTTATGGAGGTCTCAGAAGGACAGTGCCGCTCAAAAATGCACTGCGAAGCATAGATGAAGTCAACAAAGAATTCTCAAATCCCATATGGAAATTGGATATTGCTGCTAACTGAACTCTGATTGCCGAGGAGCTAGCTCACTCATTAAAAATTGAAGCTAGAAATTTGAGAACACTTTGTATAGGGTCTGAGAAAGGATCAATGTGTTTCTGCTCTGCCCAAAAAAAACAAATCTTTTTCACCTACTTCTGTAAAGTTTTCTGATACAGGCCTTATGGGAAGATTCTTGTAGACAGAGGAAGATAGCAATAGTCTGGCTATTAAAGGAATTGGAGGAAACCATGCTTTTACTTTGAGGTTTGAGATATCCAGATAAATCATGCCTGTCGGGTGAGACAGGAGGTCTGGAATCGGATCCAGAACCAAAGATGGGTAAAGCAGATGAGGCCAAAGGAAGGGGAACAAAATCTGTCGAGGCCAGTAAGATGTAATGAGGATTACTTTGCTCTTCAACATGGCAGCTTTCTGTAGGAATGTCGGAATTAGGGAGGGTTGGAGGGCTGGCACAGAGAAGACCAGGGGGGCCAATCATGGATTAGAGCATCCCTCGGTGATTATCCTGGTGGAGGGATCAGGGCAAAGAAGTTGCTGCACTTATTGTTCAGGGGAGATGCAAAAAGATCACAACAAGGACATCTTATATGTCATTTTCCTGTTGACAGACCACTCATGAGGTAGTAGAATGGACCTTCTCAGTTTATCTGTTGTCATGTTGGCCTTCCCCGGAACTTGCACTGCTATTAGAAAGCGATTGGAAGAGATCACCCATTGACACACTTAAGAGGGCTTCTTGACACAGTGGAGTAAGATCTGGTTCACCCATGTTTGCTGATGTACCAAACTACTGACATGTTGTCTGTCTGAATCGCAATAGTCTCAAAAAGAAGAGAGTCTTGGAAGACCTGCAACACTAAGAGCACTGTTCTCATCTCTAGGATTTTGATATGCATATTGGCCTCTTCAAGGGAGCCTTTGACTGTTATCCCTAGGAAGTGTCCCACCCTCCCACCCAATCTGGGAAGTGTCTGTGGTCACTACAGCCTTGGACTGAGGGAGGACGAAAGGACGGCCTTGTAGAACCTAATCTGATCAAATCCACCACCAATGATAGTGCCTGCATTTCTTATTTTTGCTGACATATGATGAAACAGAACTGACCACTGTGTTGCTAACATCTACTGAAGAATTCTCAAGTGAAATCTTGCTAAAGGAACTAGAATTATGGCCACTGAGAATGACCCTAAGGCTTGTAGGACCAAGAGAGCTGAAATTTTGGTGCTGCAAATTATTTTCCTGACCTGTAACCTGATGAATGCACTCCTGAAAGTGGAAAAGAAGCCATCACAAATGTTGTGCTGAATATCGCTCCTATGAACTCCAGTGCTTGAGTTGACTGTAACTGAGAATTGTAGTTTATGGTTATTCCCAGTTGGGAACAAGTCCAGAGCACATGACTCCTTGTTTTTATTAGAAGATGCTCGGTTAGGGAGGTAATGAGCCAGTCATCTAGATATGGAAATATTCAGAATCACTGCAGTCTCAAGCCACTGCCACGTATTTGGTGAACACCATGGGGGCTGTGGCAAGGCGAAAAGGCAGTGCTCTGAATGAAGAGCGACTGGTTGCCAGCCTGAAGCATAAATACCTTCTGGATTGTCTGTTCATTTTTATGTTGATAGTATGCACCCTGAAGGTCTAGCGAGCATATTGAATCTTACTTGCTCTGGAAGGGTACAATGGACTGTAATGTGACCATCCAAAACTTTGTATGTCAAACTGACTTAAGTTGGTGGGATCCAAAATTGGTCTCCAGTCCCCTGTTTTCTTTGGCACTGAAAAGAATCTTGAGTACATTCCTGATTCTATCTGGTCTAGTGGAACCTCTTGGATGAGACTCTTTCTAGCAGCTTTTGTATTTCTAGTGCTACTGCTTTCCTCTGGGTGGAACATCGGGAAATTTGCATACAGATGAAGGTGGAAGGGAAAAGTATAGTTGTGTACACTTACCTAAATGTAGATGTTCGAGTGTATTCACTGTTTCAGTCATTACATTTGGGTTATCTGCTTGCAGGTAGCCCTCAGTCGGCCTGATTAACAACGTCTTGGGTCCTGCATCGGTTGCTGTCCCTTCTTCCATGACGTCAGGTCGTCAGGGGTATAAAACATGCAGCCGACGCCATTACATCAGTTTTTCTTGCCCCAAATGTCAGGTGACCCCCTAATGGGAAGCAATTGAATATAAAAGTACAAAGATATATCTCCAACAAAAAAGCAAATACACCAAAAAAGGCTTTTAGCATAGTAAAGGAAAGTAGAGGTATAGTCAAAAGAAGTTAGGGGACTGGAGGGAGGGTAACCAGGACTGCAACAGCGAATACACTCGGACATCTACATTTACGGTAAGTGTACACAACTGTACTATGTTCTTCATGTTTCACTGTTGTGGTCATTACATTTGGGTAGATTCCCAAAGCTGTGGTTGGGGAGGAGGAATTTAGATAGCATTAGGGCCAGCTATAAGGCCCTGCAAGACTGCAGTGGCAAAGCCAGCTCTGGATTTAGAGAAAATTGGCAAATGATAATGCTTGGTGAAAGTATGCACAGAACTCCAGGTAGCAGCTTCTAGGATGTCCCTGGTAGGGACGCCTCTAAGAAAGGCTGTAGAGGTAGCTGCAGCCCTGGTGGAGTGAGGTCTGATCCCCTGGGGGATAGGTTTTCCATGGTGCTTATAGCAGAAAAGAATGCAATGGCTTATCCATTTAGAAATGGTTTGCTTTGAAATATCCTTCCTCTCTGCCCCTGCAGCAAATGCCACCAGCAGTTCAGATTTCCTTTGAGGTTTAGTCCTGTCCAATTATCTGTGCACATCTAAGGAATGCAGTATCCGTTCTCCTTTATTCTGTGGATTGGGAAAGAAGGTTGGTAAATTAATGGACTGATTAATAGCCACACTGGATACCACCTTGGGCATGAAGGATGAATTGGTTCTGAGGAACACCCTGTCTGCATGAAAGATGATGAAAGGCTCCACTGCCATAAGGGCCTGTAATTCAGATACCCTTCTAGCTGAAGTGATTGCTAAAAGGAAAGCTGTTTTCCAAGAAAGACATTTTAAGTCTGCAGTAGCAGCTGGCTGGAAAGGAGGTTGAGTGAGTTTCTCCAAGATAAAGTTAAGGTCCCAGGCTGGGGTTGGAGCTCTCCTGGGTGGTCTCAAGTTTTTGGCCCCTCTGAGGAACTGCTTGAGCAGTGGATGAGAGAAGAGGGGAGGTTCTGTGTTATAATAAGCTGAAATGGCTGAGGTGTGGATTTTAATGGAGGAAAAAGACAGGCCCTTGTGAAGCATCTCAGTTAGGTATTGTAAAATCTGAGGTAAATTGGGCGATGCTGTGCTCATCCCCTTGAGACTGGTTCCAGGCACAGAATCTTTTCCATTTTTCAGCATAAGATTTTCTAGTAACTAGGCCTCCTTGCTCTAAAATGATATCCATCACAGGTTTGCTGCAGGATGGGAAAGGAGAGATTAAGTAATTAGCCAGGCTGCAAGGTTCAGTGTTAGAAGCTAAGGGTGCAGAATCTGGTTCTCCTGCTGAGACGGTAAAGAAGGAGTCTGAGGCAGGTGCCATTGAGATAACCATGACACAACTGTGCAGGAGGGGGTACCAGTGTTAGCGCGGCCAGTCTAGAGCAATCAAAATCATCCTTGGTTTGTCATGTTTAATTTTTAGTAGTACTTTGGAGAGCAGAGGCAGAGGGGGGGAAGGCATAGACTGATAGGTTTTTCCAGCTGAAGGACACAGCATCCACTTTCCAGGCTTATTTATGGGGAGTTGTGGCCACTTGTTTGAATATCTGGGCTCCCCCATTTGCTTGTCAACATGTTGAAAATCCTTGGTTCTAGTTTCCACTCGTATGGGTCCATGAGTTTTCTGCTTAGTCTGTCTGCCAGTGTGTTTAATTTTCCTGGCAGGAACTGAGCTTGTAGGTGCACTTGGTAGCTCAGGGCTGTGTTCCACAATGCCATGGCTAGTCTGCAGAGGGGGTAGGAATGTGTACCCCCTTGCTTGTTTATGTACCACATAACAGTGGTGTTGTTCATCTTTACCATTTGTTGTCCTGGAAGAATGTGGTCCTTGAAGGCTGTCAGAGCATTCTGTACAGCTAACATTTCTTTTTGATTGATATGCAGGTGCATTTGACTTGGGTTCCATTTGCCCTGAATGCACTTCCCTGCCAATGCACTTCCCTGCCAGGTGAGCCCCCCATGCATAGTCTGATGCGTCTGTTGTTAGGGTTTGGGCAGCAGGGGGTGGTGTGAAAGGTAGTCCCTTGTTTTGGTGGCAGGCCTCTGCCCACCAAAGGAACTCTAGGCGTAGGCAAGGTATGATAGGAATCATTGTTTCTAGATCTTGAGAATGTTGACACCATAGGCTTTTTAGATAGCACTGTAGTTTCCTCATATGCAGTCTTGCATATGGAATTAAAAGAATGCAGGAGGCCATGAACCTCAAGGCTTGCAGTATTTGTCTTGCAGATAGCAGGGTTTTTGTGGCCACTTGTTTGAAGTAGGTTGTCAAATGAATTTGTTTCTCTAGCGTGAGGTAAGCCATCTGGGAAGTTGTATTCAAGCTTGCTCCCAGGAATATAATTTGTTGACAGGGTACCAGGTGTGATTTCTTTTCGTTTATGGTGTACCCCAGACAAGTTAGAACCCTTTGTACAAAGGCCAGATGATTCAAAAGTATGTCCTGGCTTTCTGCCTGAGTTAGAAAATCGTCCAGGTATGGGTATATTTGAATATTTCTTTGCCTGCAGAATGCAATAACTGGAGCAAGGCACTTTGTCAATACCCTGGGCGCAGTAGATAAGCCAAAGGGCAGTGCAGAGAACTGATACGTCTGTGTAGCCTGCTTTGAAGTGTAGGTATCTTCTGCAAGATTCCCTGATTGGGATGTGCAGGTATGCTTCCTTTAAATCTGTTGTTGGCAACCAGGCATCTTTGCCTAGCATAGGAAGTAATTGGTGAAGGGTCAGCATCTTGAATTTTGGAATGTCCAAAAAGGCGTTTAGAGTAGACAGGTCCAAGATAGGACGCCATGAATTGTCTTTTCTGGGTACCAGGAAAAGTCACGAGTAGAAACCTTGTCCCTTTTCCTCTTCTGGTACCAGATGAATAGCATCCATGCTTAAGAGAGAAAGTACTTGTTTTTGTGCCTCTGCCCACTGATTTGGGGGTAGGTCCAGCCATCAGTTTGGTGTTGGCAACGTGTGGAAGTGAAATCTGTATCTCTGGGACACTATATTTAAAACCCATTTGTCCTGGGTAATGAGTTCCCAATTCTTTGCATGAAGAGCAATCTTTCCCCCCAAAGGGGAAGTCAGTTGAGAAGTGCTTGGAAATTTTAAAAGGAAATCATTGAGACAGTTTACCACAGGGGGGAGTCTTATTATTCCCAGATTTGGAAGTGGAGGCCCCCCACTGCTTAGTTCTGTGTCCCCCCTGGGACTGAAACCTGGGGTTTTTGCTGTGTCTGGGTTTGGCTTGAGAAGACGTGGAAGGGGCTGGAAAGGACCGGTGCCTACTAAATCCAGGAGGCTGAACTTATAAAAAAGCTTTCACAGTTTGCATTGATTTAGTTTTATCTTCCATCTTTTTAGTAACTTCCTCAGCCTTGATGCCAAACAGGCTGTCCTGGTTTAAAGGAGCATCCAACAATTTAGCTTTAACATGATCAGGCAAAGATTGCTCCTTAAGCCAAGCATGCCTTCTGAGCACATACCCAGTAACAGCAGCCCTGCAAGAGCCCTCTAATGAATGAAAACCACATTGCAAAGTATGCTTTCCAACTTGTTCAGCAGAATGCATTAAATCCTGTAATTCTTTATTTTCCACACAGTCAGGAATCAACATCATTTTCTGTTTAAGCAGTCCAATAACATGCTGCTGATACTTTAACATATGAAACTGGCAGTTTAAAGCTCTAATGGCCAAGGTTGCAGAAGTGTAAACCTTCTTACCCCATCTATCCAGCGCCCTGGAGTCTCTATCAGAAGGGGTAGGATTTTTAGCAGTAGAAGCCTTAATGCCCTTGTGCCCCTGTGAAATAATCTCTGGACCTGCAATACAATTTTTGAAAAGGAACTTGTGGGACTCAGGGACCATGTAGTATCTGTCAGGTTTTCTGGGAGCAGGAGGCAGGGTATCAGTGGCCAAACTAGATTCCGAAAAACCATCATCAACAATGTCTAGTACAGGAGGAATAGCTAAAGGCCTATGCTGAAGTAGGAGAAGGAAATCCCTACTAAGCCTCTTTTTTTTGAATCAGAAAAATCCTGGCTTTCCCAGTGGAAATGCTCCCTTAAAGTATGTAAGGTTTCCCCAAAAGAAAAATCCTCAGGAGGGGAAGCAGAGGGAATGGAGTCCTCTGCATCAGAATCTTCATAAGTAGATAAGGGCAAATCCAGATCATCAGAAGAATCAGAAACAACAGAATCCTGATCAGAATATTCATAATCAACTTCAGTCCTAGGGCTCTTAGAAGGGGGGGGGGGGGGGGGCTACACCTGATTAGATATTCAGCCATCCTTATAATTTGTTTTTTAGGCATAAAGGCCTGAGCATGTGGCCTGGGCATTGTTTTTTTAGGCATGGATCGAGATTTAGGCTAAGTAAAGAAGGAGGCGTCGGTTTAATATGCAAGTCCGTAGGCCTGAATACACTCTCAGAAGCCGATGCCTGCACAGCAGCTCTGGACCCATCCAAAGTAGAGACATCCACGGGTTCCATAATTGAAGCATCTCGCGGCATACCGGACTCCAAATGGGTCTAAGTAGAGGCCTGCGAATCAGAAGTAGCGAGTATCAGGGGCTGCGAA
This sequence comes from Protopterus annectens, assembly GCF_019279795.1. Lineage (NCBI taxonomy): Eukaryota > Metazoa > Chordata > Ceratodontiformes > Protopteridae > Protopterus > Protopterus annectens. The sequence continues at coordinate 936,499,307 of NC_056732.1, read as the reverse complement.
AGTGCTTCAATGAGTACTGGCGAACTGGTGACTGGCTTAGGAGAAGCATCATCAGCAGTTTTGGACCTCGGCGGCCTGTCTCTGTCTTTATCTTTGCCTTTTTTCAGAATCCTGGTAGTCGGATGGCTAACCGATGACATTTCTGGATAATTAAACCGAGAACAGAAATATTTAGAGGCGAAAACATACCGACGACGGATAATGCGCTGATTAAATAAAGCACAAAACTGACAGCAAGGTACGTCGTGGTCAGCGCCTAGGCAAGGAATACAGTATAAATGAAAACCTTTATGAGGTATTTGTTTTCCACAAGTAATGCAGTTATTAACTTTAACTGACATCGGTACGGAGCAAGAAAAAATTTCCACAACGGGGTACTTAGCTTTAGTTGAGGACTTCGGTTCTGAAACTCGAAAATGAAGATTTCAGGAGTCGGCCGACCGGCACTTGCGAACTGCTTCTACTTCGGGCACCGCACGGCAAGAAAGACTGATGTAATCGCGTCGGCTGCATGTTTTATGCCCCTGATGACCTGACACCATGGAAGAAGGGACAGCAACCGACACAGGACCCAAGACTTTTTTAATCAGGCCGAATGAGGGCTACCTGCAAGCAGATAACCCAAATGTAATGACTGCAACAGTGAAACACGAAGAACATAGGGAATTATATAAGCTCTGAAAATAATCCTCTGCACCCAGGTATCCTTTGTGATATCTAGCCAGGCTCTCTGGTGCAGGGATAAATGACCCCTGATTTCCTCCGACGGGGGACAAATCGGGCCTCCTTTCAGGAGCACTGATAGAGTCTTTTAGAGTCTATCAGAGGAAGAATCTCTTGATCCTTGGTTTTGCGGGCTTCCTCTACCATGTGGGTGTCATCTATTGGAGATCCCCCCTCTGGCCCTGGGGTAACTATCTCCATGTGGATCTTGGAAAGGTCCCTGAGACTTCCTGAACCACATCTTCCATCCACCTTGTTGATTCCTAGAAAAGGATCTTTGAAAGGTTGAAAAATGTATGCTCCCTGCACAGAGGGTCTTTCCATCTTTCTCACACCTGGAGAGTGTGCCCTTTATTTTTGGACCAAACAACGAATTGCTGTCAAAGGGTGCATTGACAAATGAGGACTTGAAATCACACAAGCGCATCCAGGTATACCTGCTGATGGAAATATCTGAACCCACCGCCCTTGAGGCACCTTCAGCAGCATGCAAGATGAGCCTCATGGATGAATTTGGTATTGACTGAAAAGTAGTCAACTGTGAAGCCACAGCAGATTGAACCACAGCTGTAGTGGTCCCTGAAAGGGATTTTGAAAGTTGCTTGATCAAGTCCCTTTGCAATTTCGTTGTGTGCGCAAAGCAGTTCAGCAACCTAAGGGCTAAAGTTACTGAAGCATACATGTGCTTCCCAAATCTATCCAATGCCCTAGACTCTCTGTTAGAAGGATGGACAGAGGAACTCTCAGCTAGCTCCTTTTTGGTGGCTGCCGCCACAACAATACTATCTACAGGCACCCCCTCAATTCAGAAATCCCAGACAGTTGGTGAAGCCGGAATCATATCCGGTCTCTTGGGGATTGGCTCAACTGAGTCAGGCTCCTTCCACACTGACCTAGAGATCAAGTCAATGAGCTCATCAGCAGGCAGAGTTACACAGGAGATAGACAGGCCAGCTCCAAAGGCCTCCAGAAACATTGATTCCTCTGATGAAGGGTTATCGTAGGACGAACCACCTCTCTGCTTAAGGATCTCAAGAATGTCTCTGAATGAGACGTCCTCAGAAGGTGATCTTGGCCCTTCTTCATTGAAATTGGTATCCTTGGTGACTTACTCCTGAGGGGGGTTCAAGTGACTCCTCTTGCACTTCCTCTTCATAGGGACTTCCTCGGTGGGATCCTCCAGCAAAGTATTGGAATATATTCTAATACCCTGCTGGGTGGACTAGAGACTTTGAGCTAGCTGTCTCTTTGGCGTAGAATGAAGTGGCTCAAGATGCAGAGACATCTAGGATCTAGATGGAAGATCCACTGGGGAAGGGTCCATCTGTCCTGCCGGAGCAGAAAACACTCTCTTCACTTCCTCGAAGGCAGATCACTCCAGGGCAAAGGAAGACAACAGATCCAAGAAGCCAAGCCCGAGGATACAGGGTTTGTGACATCCATGTGGCCAATCAATATGTGGAATCACAGGACAGATCTGAATTATTAAGATATAAGGAACGGGTCTCTGCTCAGAGGTCACATATTAGGCTAGTTACTACTTATGGTAAAAACACTAAATCCTTTATGGACATTATTTCCAGACTCTGGAACATTTTTTTGGGGAGGGGGTCCTTTCATGGACATCTTGGACGACAAATGTGCTTTTTCTTTTCGTAGGGGCAGATCCTTGGGGTCCTTGTATAGCCATTACAAAAGGGCTCGGCGAGATAAAATATTGACACAAAGGACCATCACTGGGCAGAAGTTAATAGGTTGCTATCCGTGTGGCCATTGCTCAAGTTGTTCACATATATATAAAACTTTTATTTATGTACTTACCATAATGATAGATGTATGTGCTCCATCTCGGCTACATTTGTAACTGATCGGCTCCGACTCGGCCGATACACTAGTCTCTCATTGGCTGGGCCAACCCCCTTATCCCAGGATGCACTAAGCCCAAACCCCCAGATCTTGTTTGCCCCACAACAACTCACTCACATGAGCCACTCCAACTGTACAATAGTGTTTCCTCCAGATCAAACAGGTAGGGGGAAGGAGGGCGGGTACGTACGAATGTAGGCGAGATGGATCACATACATCTATAGTTATGGTAAGTACATAACTAAAAGATGTAATGCAATCCTATCTCGCCTACATTCATAACTGATGGGACAACGTCCCTACCACCTAGACCCTGGGAGGCTCACTGGAAAACACTTCTGAGTACTGTGGAACCAAAGGACGCCCGACCTCTAGAGGCCACGTCCAGTTTGTAATGAGAAATAAAAGTATGAGGAGAAGCCCAAGTGGCCACTGCACATATCTCATCCACCGACAGTCTGGCGTGGAAGGCCACTGAAGTTGCCATAGCCCTAGTAGAATGCGCTCTAACTGGAAATGGAAGGTCCCTTCCCGTTGATGCATAAATAAATGAAACACAATCCCTAATCCACCTAGCAATACTGGTCTTAGTTACTGCTTTGCCAATCCTGTTATCTGCAAAGGCCACAAACAACTGGTTTGATTTCCTCTGCTGCTGTGTCCTATCCAAGTAAAACCTCAGTTGTCTATGCACATCCAACTGATGAAGTCTGTATTCTGCCATGTTGGAAAATTTTGGAAAGAAAACTGGTAGTTCTAGAGATTGATGCAGACAAAGAGTAGAAGAAACCTTCGGAAGAAAAGACAGGTTTAGTCTTAGAGACACTCTATCCTTGTGAAAGATCATATAAAGTACAGTTTTGTACCTACCATAAATGTAGATGTCCGAACTGGATAGCATCTGCAGTCATCACAGCTGGGTTGTCCTGTCGTCAGGCAGCCCGTCAGTCGGCCGGATTCCAAAGTCCGGGTCCGCTTCGCTGATGTCGCTCTTCATCCGACGTCATCTCTGTGGGTCTTCGGGTATAAAGGCACCAGCCGACGCCATCTTCCTCAGTGTTTCTTGCCCCAGATGCCAGAAGCCCCCTTGAAGGCTAAAAATTTTGGATAGATGCCAATGTTTCCAAAAGGATATAGGAAACACAAAAATAAGCATGTATGTACATATATACAAACAAATACACCATAAAGACTCCCCATCAGCTAGCTATTAGGAGGGTAAAACACCCTAGGAGTACCTCAGAGGGAAGGAGGGATGACTGCAGATGCTATCCAGTTCGGACATCTACATTTATGGTAGGTACAAAACTGTACTATGTCCTTCATGGATGCATCTGCAGTCATCACAGCTGGGTAGAATACCATAGCCAACTAGGGAGGAGGATAAAGGTAGATTATGGTGTGGTTAGGATCCCTTGCAGTACAGCAGTGGCAAACCCTGCTCGATCTGGAATATAGAGGCAAATTATAATGCTTGGCAAATGTATGCACGGAGGTCCAAGTAGTAATGTCTTTGGTAGCCACTCCTCGTAGAAGGCTGCCGTAGTGGCTGTTGCCCTTGTAGAATGAGGTCTTATGTTCTGTGGAATTGGTTTTCCATGGAAGGAGTAACAGAATCGTATGCAATTTCCTATCCATTTGGAGATTGTCTGTTTGGAAATTGCTTTGCCCTCCCTTCCTGTTGCATAGGCCACAAAAAGTTGGTCAGACTTTCTGTTGCTTTTGGTTCTGTCCAAGTAGTAGCGTAGCTGTCTATGTACATCCAATGTATGTAGTATTCTTTCCCTCTGTTTTGTGGGTTGGGAAAGAAGGTAGGTAGGTGGATTGCCTGGTTTAAAGACACTCTGGATACCACCTTAGGCATAAATGTTGGATTAGTCCTCATGGACACTCTATCTTGGTGGAAGATTAGGAAGGGTTGCACTGCCATTAAGGCCTGTAGTTCTGAAACCCTCCTTGCTGAAGTAATTGCCAGTAGGAAAGCAGTTTTCCATGACAGGTGTTGTAGGTCTGCTGTTGCTGCTGGTTCAAAAGGTGATAGTGTCAACTTTTCTAGTACGAAGTTTAAATCCCAAGCTGGCAATGGTGGTTTCCTTGGAGGTTTTACATTCTTGATTCCTCTGAGAAACTGCCTGAGCAAAGGGTGTGAAAAAACAGGTGGATCAAAGCTGTATTCTGCTGAAATAGCTGAGGCATGTATCTTGATGGAGGAGTAGGACAGGCCTGAATGGAGAAGTTCGGCCAGATACTCCAGAATGTTTGGCATATCTATGTTTGACACATCTTTTCCTCTTTCAGAACTCCAAATGACAAACCTTTTCCATTTTCCAGCGTAGTTCCTTCTTGTTGAAGGTCTGCGTGCTTCAAGGATGATGTCTTTAACTCTTTGGGAAAGTTCTTGATTAGTTGCTGCTATGTGATGTTCCATGCAGTCAGTTGTAAGGTTTTTACGTTTGGATGTGTGGTGCTGTAGTTGTTCTGAGTTAGCATCAAAGGTATCAGGGTATTGGCCACATATTGTTTGAGACAAGCTCCTCAGCAGTGGGTACCAGTGTTGTCTTGGCCAGTTTGGAGCTATCAGAATTATCCTTGGATGTTCTTCCTTGATCTTTAGTAGCACCTTGTGTATCAAGGGAAGAGGTGGGAATGCATATGCTGTTAGGCCTTTCCAGCTGAAGGAGAGCAATCCACTTTCCATGCTAGTGGGTGGAATGCCCTTGTGCAGAATTTTTGAGTTGATGATTGTGAGGTGATGCGAATAGATCTATCTGAGGCATTCCCCATTTCTTTGAGATGGTCTTGAAGATGTCCGGGTGCAGGTGCCATTCGTGGGCATCTGTTGTGGTTCTGCTTAATATGTCTGCTAGAGTATTTTGCTTTCCTGGTACAAATATTGCCTGTAGCTGGATGTTGTAGCTGAGTGCCAGGGTCCACAGCTCCAAAGTCATTCTGCATAGGGGGTATGAATGAGTGCCTCCCTGTTTGTTGATGTACCACATGACTGTGGTGTTGTCTGTTCTTATCATCAACTGACCCTCTTTGAGAAATGGTCTGAACTTTTGGATTGCCAGTTTTACGGCTAGCATTTCTTTTAGGTTGATGTGCAGGCGAAGTTGATCCTGATTCCACAATCCTTGCACGCATTTGTCCAACATATGGGCCCCCCATCCTAGGTCTGAAGCGTCTGTTGTGATGCTCTGGCTTGCTTGACATCTGCGAAAGGGAAGGCCTGGGTTGGACTGGCATGCCTGAGCCCACCATAGGAACTCCTGTTTTAAGCATGGGATTAGTGGGATTTCTGTTTCTAGACTGTGTCTGTGCTGGGACCATAAATTCCTTAGGTACCACTGTAGTTTTCTCATATGTAGTCTGGCAAATGGGACCAAGATTATGCATGAAGCCATGAAACCCAAGGCCTGCAGTACCTTTCTTGCTGTTAACTTGCTCAGTTTTGTTAGTGCCAAGAAGTAAAGAGGGAGTTCTTTTTGTTTTTCTGTAGTTAGGAATGCCATTTGCCTTACTGTGTCCAATTCCTCACCCAAGAATGTCCTTGTTAGGGATGGAATCAGCCTTGACTTTTGTAAATTGACTGTGTATCCCAGTGCTTGTAGCAAGTAAATGACCCTTCAGAAATCTGTTGTCAACTTGCTTTTGTTGTCCCTTGTAGCAGGCAGTCGCCCAGGTATGGGTAAATTTGAATTCTGTAGTCTGCAATGTGCGATTACTGATGCCAGGCATTTTGTGAATACTCTGGGCAGTAGATAAGCCAAAAGGCAATGCTGAGAATTGATAGTGCTCTGATCCTGCAAGAAATCTGAGGTATCTTCTGCAGATTGGTCGGATTGGGACGTGCAGGTATGCCTCCTTGAGATCTAGAGTTACCAGCCAACACTCCTTGCCCAGCATGGGAAGAAGTTGCTGTAGGGTCAGCATTTTGAATTTTGGGACAATGATGTATGTATTCAAGGTAGAGAGGTCGAGAATTGGTCTCCAACTTTTTTCCTTTCTTGGAACTAGGAATAGCCTGGAGTAGAACCCCTTTCCTTGCTCTGCTGTTGGCACTTTTTCCACAGCTCTCATGTTTGCTAACTCCATTATCTGCTGTAGAGCCTCTGTTTTTTGATTTGGAGGTAGATTTGGCATTCCTCTTTTGACTGGTAAAGTGTGGAAATGGAATCGGTAACCTTGATCTATGGTTTGTAAAATCCACTTGTCTTTTGTTATGTGGTGCCAGTTCTTTGAAAATAAGGTTAACTTTCCGCCTAGAGGGGCTGCTATTTGTTCCCTGGTAGGCGGATTTAGGATTAAGTCACTGTTGGTGTGTTGATGTAGTGGCAGTGGTTGTGTCTGTTCCTCTGTTGTTACCTTGCCACTGTCGCCCTCTGTAGGCACCTCCTCTGGATTGGTTTCTGCCTCTGGGACGGCTCTTCCTGCCCCTTTGAAGTCTTGTGGAGTCAGGAAAGGACCAATTTTTGGCAGGCCAGTTCCTGCTAAACCTAGGGGGTTGAACCTGCAGGAAATCTTTAACAGTTTGAACTGATTTTGCCTTTTCTTCCATATTCTTCATAACCTGCTGGGCAGGTGCACCAAACAAACTTGTCTTATCCATAGGAGCATCTAGCAACTTAGCTTTAACATGATCCGTAGAGCTTGCTCCTTTAGCCATGCATGCCTTCTAATTACTGTGCCAGTCATGGCTGATCTAAATGAAGCCTCCAGTGCATCATAGCCACATTTTAAAGAATGGTTACTAACCTGTTGTATGTTATTTACCATTTCTAATATATATTTCTTATCAAGAGATTCATCAGTGGTTAGCTTTTTAGTTAACTGATCAAGCATAAACTCTTGGTATTGTATCATGTGGAACTGACAGTTTAAAGCTCTAGCTGAGAGAGTAGCTGAAGTGTAAACCTTTTTACCCCATCTATCTAATGACCTTGCTTCCCTTTCAGAAGGAATAGGGTTTTAGCTATGGTCGCTACTGCCTTGGGACCCTGGGAAATAATTTCGGGGTCTGCAAGTGGAGCCTTGTAAAGGTGGTGATGAGTATCTGGTACCCTGTAAAATCTGTCTGGTTTGGCAGGGGCTGGGGTAATGAATCTGGAGCAGAGCAGACATCGTTGAAAGCATCATCTACCACAGAGAGAACAGGAGGTATAGCTAAGGGCCTGTACTGTGGAAGGTGCAGAAAGGTTCTAAGTCTTTTCTGAATCTGAAAATCTTGTTGCTGCCATTGGAACTGCTCCGCATGGCATGTAAGGTTTCCCCAAAGGAGAATTCTTCTGGAGGAAGCAGCTGGAATGGATTCTTCAGCATCAGAATCTTCATAATTGGAGAAAGGGCCTCTGGCTGGTCAGTTATGTCTGATTCATCAGCAGAATCATCAGAAGACACTGGCTCAGGGGGCTCTGCCCTAGGTCTCTTTTCTGGGGGCTGAGAGGCCCTGTCAGAGTGAGGTAGAGATCCTCTAATTAAAGAAATTAAATCTTCTGCCAAAGTAAGCATTTGAGAACTAGAAGAGGGCCTAGTTGAGGGTGGTTTAACAGGCACTGTTTTCTTAGTCTTGGCTGCTTTAGCCCTGGCGAAGGCCTTAATGGACATGGCTGCTGGAGGCCTAGCAGCACCACGTGCTGGGGTAGAGACATCCAGGGGAATGGTGTCTGATAAGTCAGTGGCAGCCACCGTAGTGGATAAAATTTCTGAGGCCAATTCAGGCGTTGTGGCAGGGGCCTCAGCTGTGGAGATAGATTCGGCAGTACCTTGATCAGTTTTCTCGGTTTCAGCGAAACCGACACTCGCGCGTTTGCTTAAGCATGGTTTCGGCCAAACCACGGACTTTTGGCAGAAAGTGTTGTCGGAGGATCCGGCGACATAACGTCGCAAAGTCAGAACCGAAAAACTGTTCTGCGGTTGAAAGAAGCGCAGGCTGAACAGGCTGCTACGCTGGGCTGGGCCTAAACAAGGTAGACAGTAAGAATGGAAATCCTTATGAGGTATTTGTTTCCCACAGGTTAAACAATTATTGACTTTTTCTGACATCGGCTGAGGCAAGAAAGAGTCCCCAACGGGGTACTTAGCTTTAGAAGTCTTCGAAGTAGTATTCGGTAGAAGTAATCTCTGGATCCGACCGACCGGCACTTGCAAACAGCTTCTGCTTCGCGCCACTGCAAGAAAGACTGAGGAAGATGGCGTCGGCTGATGCCTTTATACCCGAAGACCCACAGAGATGACGTCGGATGAAGAGCGACATCAGCCGAAGCCGGACCCGGACTTTGGAATCCGGCCGACTGACGGGCTGCCTGACGACAGGACAACCCAGCTGTGATGACTGCAGATGCATCCATGAAGGACATGGGGGCTTAACAGAGAGGGCTTTAAGCTCCAAAACTCTTCTGGCTGAAGTAATAGCTACCAAGAAGGCAGTCTTCCAAGATAAGAACTTTTGCTCACAAGTGGCCGCCGGCTCGAAGGGATGAGACGTCAAGGCTCCTAAAACTATATTCAAATCCCATGGCAAAACAGGTTGCGACATCAGTGGGCGAAGCAACCAAGCTCCCTTAAGAAAGGCCTTACACAACTTATGACTCATGAGTGAAGGCTCAAAGGCAACATGATAATTAGAAATTGCTGCCAATTGGACTTTAAGCGTGGAGACAGTGGATCCCTGTTTAAAAAGAGTTGCCAAAAAATCTAATACTGCAGACACTGGGGCTGTCAGAGGGTCAGGTTGTGCCGCTGGGCCCAAATGGCAAACCTTTTCCATTTATTGGAATATATCTCCTTAGTGGAAGCTCTGTGAGAAGAAGACAGAATCCGGACCACCTCAGGCGAAAGGATATGCTGTCTGACTAAGGTCGGAAGTGGAGCAGCCAAGCCGTTAGCTTGAGAGTTCGCAGTGATGGATGGACCTGACTGAAGAGTCAGGAGGTCTGGAACTGGGTCCAAAATCCAAGGATCCTTCACTGCATACTTCCGAAGGAAAGGAAACCAAACTTGGCGGGGCCAGTGTGGTGCGATCAAAATCATGTTGCTTCCCAAGCAGATCGCCTTCTGAATCACCTTTGGTAGTAGTGGGACCGGAGGGAAGGCATAGGGCAGACCGGGGGGCCAATTGTGGACTACAGCATCCCTAGGCGACTCCCCCTGGTGGGGAATCAGGGAGAAGAAATTGCTGCACTTCGCGTTCCAGGGGCTGGCGAAGAGGTCGCAACAGGGAAGCCCCCACTTGGAGAAGATCTGAGCCACTACTCGGTCGTTCAGGGACCACTCGTGAGGCATCAGAATAACTCTGCTCAGCCTGTCTGCTATCACACTGGACTTCCCCGGAATGTGCGTTGCCACTAGAAATCTCTGGGAAGCGATCGCCCAGTTCCAAACTCTCATGGCTTCTCTGCAAAGAGGATAAGACCTGGTTCCTCCCTGCTTGTTCAGGTACCATACTACCGCCATATTGTCTGAGAAGATTGCGATGGTACCCTTGGGAAGAGAGCTGTGAAGTGCCTGCAACGCTAGAAGCACTGCCCTCATTTCCAGGACATTGATATGTAAGTGGGTTTCGTGATCTTGCCACGTGCCTTGAACCATCCTGTCCAGATAATGCGCCCCCCACCCTATCTGGGAGGCGTCCGTGGTCACTGTGGCAATGGGGGAGAAGGGGCAGAAGAGGCGCCCCTGGTTCAGTTTGGGGGAAAGGAGCCACCAATGAAGATCTCGCCGGCAGGTTTCCGTAATGAGAATCGGGTAGGACAAGGGCAGACGGGTAGGACAAGGGCAGATCTTGGTACGACCACTGGGTCGACAGGAGCCATTGTAGAATTCACATGTGCAATCTTGCCAGAGGGACTAGAAGAATGGTGGCCGCCATCGACCCCAAAAGCTGAAGGACCATCCTGGCAGGGGCTTTGCTTCGGGGTAGTAAGGCAAGGAATTGGTCCTGTAGTATCTTTATCCTCTATGATGGAAGGAATGCTCGCATCTCGACAGAGTCTAGCTCTGCGCCTATAAAGGCAACACGCTGTGATGGCAGCAATACAGACTTTTCCCAGTTGAATGTAATTCCTAATAGATGTCCCAATTCAATGATAGCACTCACGGCTTGAATAAGAAGATGCCTGGTGGGGGCGGTGAGGAGCCAGTCGTCTAGATATGGAAACACCTAGAATCCCAGACGTCTCAGGTGAGCCGTCACCACTGCCAGACATTTGGTAAACACCCTGGGGGCTGTGGTGAGACCAAAGGGCAGGGCTCGGAACTGGAAGTGACTGGCTCCTAGGCGGAAGCGTAAATGTATACTGGACGCCCTGTTTATCTTAATGTGATAATAGGCGTCCTTGAGATCGATGGAGCACATCCATACTCCTTTCTCCAGCAATGGGAAAATGGATTGCAACGTGACCATCCGGAACTTGGACTTCTTTACGAAGCGGTTTAGATGGCTGAGGTCCAGAATGGGTCTCAAGTCCCCTGTTCTTTTCAGCACCAAAAATAACTTTGACTAAGTTCCTAATCCGGTCTGGTCTGCGGGGACAGGCTGGATGACTCCCTTTCCGAGCAGCTTTGCAACCTCTATGGCTGCTTGATCCCGTTGACTGGGTGGCACATCCGGGATTTTCCTTGAAGGTGGAGGGGGACGGATAAAGGGAATGGTGTAACCTCCGGTGATGATACGAAGCACCCACTGATCCTTAGTGATGGAACCCCAGGCCCTTGGATGCATCGAGAATCGACCCCCGACTGGCTCCAGAGACACACAGTCGGGCAGTCCCTCATGGACGCTGGACGGAGGAACCACGAAAGGATTCGCAGTCTCCTGAGTTGCAGGGGGCCTCCGCCGCCTCTGGAGCGACGTCTTCCAGAATAATCCCCCCCTCTGCCTCTGGGGGGGGGTCACTGTGATGGGCAGGGAAAGACTTTTGGGACTTTCTGAACCACATCTTTCCTCCCCTCTGAGCCTTGGGGTAAGGTCTCTAGGGAAGCGAAAAATGGGCCCCAACGGCAGACAAAGTCTTACCCTCCTGCTCACATCTAGTGAATGTGTCTTTCACCTTGGGTCCAAAGAGAGAGGACGCATCGAATGGAGCGTCGGTGAAGGAAGACTTGAACGCCTCTGCAAAGTGACACAAGTGCATCCAGGCTTGCCTCCTAAGGGCTACGCCAACTGCTGTTCTATTCCGCCTTCGGCTGCATATGATATGAGCCTCATGGACAAGTTAACAATGGACGAAAGGGTAGACAGCTGGGCGTTGACAGACTGCGTCAACGCCTCAGGCACGTTACCCAACAGGGAATCTCCCAACTCCTTTATGAGATCCCTTTGGAGCCTCGTAAAATGACATAAATAATTCAGCGACCGCAGGGTAAAGGTCGCTGATGTCAGGGTACGCTTCCTGTACCTATCCATGCTCCTGGACTCCTTGTTAGGAGGATGGATAGAAGTAGATGCCTCTGCCGCATCTTGCTGGGTGGCAGACGCCACCACCATAGCATCAACCGGAACTCCCTTGGTTAGAAACTCCTTGCCAGGGGGTGTGGATAAAAACTTGTTGGGGCGAGAAGGAACTGGCTCTACAGAATCAGGGTGTTCCCACACCCTTCGACAAATAAGGTCCAGTAACTCATCAAAGGGTGGAGACACCCAGGAGGCGGAGGATTGGGCTCCAAAGGCCTTGAGTAAGATCGACTCCTCCGCGGAAGGGGTTTTGGATGGCCAGTCGCCCCTCTGTCTCAAGATCTCCAGGATATCGGAGAATGAGACATCGTCAGAGGACGACTTGGGGGACCCCTCCGCATCAAGAGGTCGGTGTCCGAGGTGACAGACTCATCTGGGGAGTCTATGTGCTTCCTCTTGCACAATTTTTTCCTGGGGGGCTCCTCAGGCACGAACTCTGAAGGCTCCACGGAAAAAAGGGGACCACACAAGAAGGAATCCTCAGGCCTGGGAGCCGCGCTGTCCGAAGACAGGGGGGCACCAGAAGCTCTAGCCGCCGTGTCTAGGGAAGGAGTCACAGATTCGGGTGAACTCACTAGAGACTTGGCCAGCACGCTCCTCATAGCCTCGAAGGCGGGCCCACCAGAATCTGAGGAGGGGTCTGTCCCCGAGACCATGACCGGTGTCGGGGTTCCCCTACCCGAGGCACCAAGAGGGAGACTCGGGACCGAAACCAGAAGCCCCGACGAGTCGCCCTCGGGCCTGGCTGAGGACACCCGAGAACCGAAACCTCTGGAAGGCACAGAAAGGGTTGGAGCTGAAGATGTTGCCGACAGACTAGCAGTGGGTCTTGGGACCACCTCAAGGACTTCACCCGACTCTAAAAACTCCGACTCCGATGACACCAATGTTGTCGGAGGAGGAAGAAATGGTATCGAAGGGGCTGGCTCCAGGGCCGACTGGGCCGGAGCCGAAAATAATTTGGATAAGACAGGTGACTGGAGGAGCCTCTGGACCACCCTATCTACATCAGAGTCTGAAAGCCTGGAGGAAATAGAAGGGGGCCGAGAGACTTTTCCTATCGGCTCCGAAACCAGGCTAGGAGGCCGGCTCCGAATTGGCTCCAAAAATATCGGGGCCAAAGCAGACTCGATCAGAACCGAGACTCCTTTCGGCGCCGACGAAATCGACCCCAGAGCAGAAACGCTCTCCAGCGGCAACGAGACCAATGGAGCCGACGAAGGAGACCTCGATTTAGACCCTCTATCCTGCGGCTCCGAAATCAGTGGAGCAGAGGAAGGGGACAGAGTACCTGATCTCTCGTCCCGAGACTCCAAAAACAGTGGAGCCGAGGAGGGAGACCCAGCTTTAGATCCACTATCCTTCAGCTCCGAGGCCATTGGAGCAGAGGAAGGGGACACAGATTTAGACCTTTTTGCAGGTGGCTCCGACGGACTTGTCGGAGCCGAAGACTTCTTTAGCCTCGATTTTGACGAGGGAGAAGAAGCCAAAGCTTCCTCAAAGGCAGGTTTGATAAGACCCTTCAGGATGAGCTTATTTGTCCTCTCGTGTAGGACACGAGAGGATAAAGCATGGCAAACACTGTAAGACTCTTGCAAGTGTTTAGCCCCTAAACAATAAACACAGATGGCGTGGCCATCTGTCAACGACATCTTATAACTACATTCCGAACATTTTTTAAAGCCCGATGGCTTATGCTCCTTTTCTTTGCCAGACATACTTACTGTCGACACACTCAAAACACACAAGGAAGGAAGGGGGGGGGCTCTAACTTAAACGCTCTAAGAGATAGGGCAAAGGCCCTCTAACTCAAATGGGCCTAGCCCGCCAAACAGAAGGGATTACCACAACAATTCAAAGGTACAACAACAATCAACCACAAAAGACTTAACAACCAGAACAGCTATTAAAATAGCTGTTTGAGTAAAAATTCTAAGCTAACTGTCAAAAAAGCGACCAAAAAGGCCAGAAAGGAAGGGTACTTAGCCACAGCTAAGTCGAGACCACGTCGTTACTCTAGCAGCGGCAAACGAGATCTGGGGGTTTGGGCGTAGTGCATCCTGGGATAAGGGGGATGGCCCAGCCAATGAGAGATTCCGTGCTAGTGTATCGGCCGAGTTGGAGCCGATTCTCGGCTCCGAGCCCATCAGTTATGAATGTAGGCGAGATAGGATCGCATTACATCCACTTGTTTTTCTAGTAAAAACACCTCAAAGGTTTATGATATAGATTTTTTTGGCAATTGCAGCTCAACTTGGATTATTTACTTTGCTAGTTGCTCTTGTCAAGCTTTTTATGTGAGACAAACCTCTAGGCCTTTTAGGCTTAGAATTAGTGAACACTTGAGTGATATTAGGATAGATAAGCAAACTAGTGCACTATATAAGCATATCTCTTATCATCAAACTGGCTCGTTTAAATTTACCATTATTGATTGTATTGTGTATAAAAGTAATGATTTAGCTGGTTTACATCAAGTTTTAGACATCAAAGAAAAAAAAAGTGGATTGTTAAACTGGGTGGGCTCTTTCCCCCAGGTTTAAATGAACAATTTTGATTATTAATTTGTGTATTATTTTCATTGGTCTCTGTCCTAATTGTATGCCTATATATTTATGGGCTGCTTTTGAATGCAATGGTTTGTACTATTTTTGCTACACTGAGGAAGGCTGTTTAGCCAAAACCAGTCTCTGTAATCTGTTGTTTTTGCATATGTATATGCAGTCTGTCCTCATGGTGTATATTATGTGTATTTTTTTAATACACTCATTTCCAACAGGATTTGTGCTGGCTCTTTTTCTTCTATGGTTTGATTTCATTGGTTTGAGCCGTGCACTTGTCGTATGTGTGGGTGCTTTGATGTGCTTTGGCCAAGCTTCTCATCCCACTGCCTCCTTCTGCCCCAAAAGCAATCTCTTCAAGGCAGAAGTCACAGTTGAACTGCCCAGCAAAAAAACTGTCTCTCATCAGTCTGTAGGAAACTGAATACAGAAAAGTACAGTTGTGTACACTTACCATAAATGTAGATGTTTGAGTGTATTCAGTGTTGCAGTCATTACATTTGGGGTAATCTGCTGGCAGGTTGCCCTCAGTCGGCCTGAATAACAAAGTCTTGGGTCATGCGTCGGTTGCTGTCTCCTCTTCCATGGCGTCAGGTCGTCAGGGGTATAAAACATGCAGCTGACGCCATTTTAATCAGTTTTTCTTGTCCCAGATGTCAGGTGCCCCCCAAATTGGGGAGCAAAAATATATATATAAAACTGAAAATATATAAATGCACTTTAGAAAACATAAAATTTACCTTCAACTAAAAACAAATACACCACAAAGGCTTTTGAGTATAGTGAAGGAAAGAAAAGGTATAAAAAGGGGGCTGGCGGGTGGGTAATCCGGACTGCAACAGTGAATACACTCGAACATCTACATTAATGGTAAGAGTACACAACTGTTCTATGTTCTTCGTGTTTCACTGTTGCAGTCATTACATTTGGGTAAAATCCCAAAGCTATGGATGGGAGGATGGAACTAAACAGCATTAGGAGTGGCTATAAGGCCCTGCAGGACTGTAGTGGCAAAGCCTGCCCTGAATTTAGAAAAGAGAGGTAAATGGTAATGCTTTGTGAACGTATGAACTGAGCTCCAAGTAGCAGCTTCTAGAATGTCTCTGGTAGGAACCCCTCTGAAAAAAGCTGCTGAAGTAGAGGCAGCTCTGTTGGAATGGGATCTGATCCCCTTGGGCACAGGTTTACCATGGTGCAAGTAGCAGAAACGAATGCAATGGCTTACCCATTTAGAAATAGTCTGTTTTTATATAGCCTTCCCCTCTGATCCTGCAGCAAATGCCACCAGTAGTTGCTCAGACTTTCTTAGAGATTTTGTCCTGTTTAAGTAGAATCGTAGTTGCCTGTGTATATCCAATGAATGCAGAATCCGCTCCCCCTTGTTCTGCGGATTTGGGAAGAAAGTTGGCAGGTGAATGGTCTGGTTAAGAGCCACACTGGATACCACCTTAGGCATAAAAGATGGACTGGTCCTGAGGGCCACCCTGTCCGGGTAAAAAATAATGAAAGGCTCCACTACCATGAGAGCCTGTAGTTCTGAAACCCTTCTAGCTGAAGTGACTGCCAAAAGAAAGGCTGTCTTCCAAGAAATAAATTTTATATCCGCAGTAGCTGCTGGTTCAAAAGGAGGTAGGGTGAGCTTTTCCAGCACAAAATTGAGGTCCCATGCAGGAGTTGGCACTCTCCTGGGAGGCCTTAAATTTTTGGCCCCTCTGAGGAACTGTTTCAGCAGGCGATGAGGAAAAGAGGGGAGGCTCTGTGTTGTAATGAGCCGAGATGGTAGAGGCATGGATTTTTACTGAAGAAAAAGATAGGCCCTTGTGAAGCATGTCAGTTAAGTATTGCAAAATGTGAGGAATATTGGGCTTTGCTGTGTCTATTCCTTGTGCTTGGTTCCAAGCACAGAATCTCTTCCATTTATCAGCATAAAATTTTCTCGTACTAGGCCTTCTGGCCTCCAAAAATGACATCCATCACAGGTTTACTGAGATATGTGGTTGGTGAAATTAGTTGATTAGTCATGCTGCAAGATTCAGAGTTTGGAGCTGAGTGTGCAAAATTTGATATTTCTGCTGAGACAATAGGTGAGGTGTTTGAGGCAAGTACCACGGAGGAAGGTGTGACATATTCCTTAGAAGCGGGTACCAGTGCTGGCAAGGCCAGTCCGGAGCAATTAGAATCATTTTTGTTTTTTCCTGTCTGACTTTTAGTAAGACCTTGGAGAGGAAAGGCACAGACTGATAGGTTTTTCCAGCTGAAAGATACAGCATCCACTTTCCATGCTTTTTTGTGATGAGTTCTTGTGCAGAATTCATCCAACTGATAGTTTTGGGGAGAGGCAAATAGATCTATGTCTGGGCTCCACGTTTTTTGTGTTAACATGCTGAAGATTTGTGGATCCAGTTTCCATTCGTGGTGCTTAGGTCATCTGCCACAGTATTTTGCTTTCCTAGCAGGAATTGAGCTTAAAGATGTATTTGGTAAGTCAAGGCTGTGTTCCACAAGGCCATGGCTAGTCTGCAAAGGGGGTAGGAGTGGGTACCCCCCTGCTTATGTACCACATAACTGTGGCGTTGTCCGTCTTTATCAGTAGTTGTCCAGGATGAAGGAAGTCCTTGAAGGTTGTCAGAGCATTCTGAACAGCTAGCATTTCTTTCTGGCTGATATGCAGATTCATTTGGTTTGGGCTCCATTTACCCTGAATGCATCTCCCTGCCAGGTGGGCACCCAAGCATAGTCTGATGCATCTGTAGTTAGGCTTTGGATGGCAGGAGGTAGAATAAATGACAGTCACTTGTTTTAGTGACATGTCTCTGCCCACCAAAGAAACTCCTGTTGCAGGCAGGGAATGAGAGGAATCATTGTTTCCAGGCTGTGACAATGTTGACTCCATAAGCTTTTTAGGTACCATTGAAGTTTCATCATATGCAGTCTCGCATATGGACTTAGTAGAATGCAGGATGCCATGAACCCCAAAGCCTGCAGAATTTGTCTTGCAGATAGCTGCGTTTTTGTTGCCATTTGTTTGAAGTATGTTGTCAATTGAATTTGTTTGTCTGGCGTGAGGTAAGCCATCTGGGCAGTTGTATTCAAGCTTGCACCCAGGAATGTAATTATTTGAGAGGGTACCAGTTGTGATTTCTTTTCGTTTATGATGTACCCTAGACATGTTAGAAGCCTTTTTATAAACGCCAGATGTTGAAGAAGAGTGTCTTTGTCCTCTGCCTGAATGAGACAATCGTCCAGATATGGATCAATTGAATGTCTCTTTGTCTGCAAAATGCAATTACTGGTGCCAGGCATTTTGTAAAGACCCTGGGCGCAGTAGATAAGCCAAAGGGCAGTGCAGAGAATTGGTAATGCAAAAAGCCTGCTTTGAAGCAGAGGTATCTTCTGCAAGATTCCCTTATTGGGATATGCAGGTATGCCTCTTTTAAGTCTAGACCTACCAACCAGGCATTCTTGCCTAGCATAGGTAGTAGCTGTTGTAGAGTCAGCATTTTGAATTTTGGAATGCCCAGGAACATGTTTAGAATTGACAAGTCCAGAATTGGATGCCATGATTTGTCTTTTCTGGGTACCAGGAAAAGTCTTGAATAAAATCTTTGTCCTTTTTCCTTTTCTAGTACTGGTTGAATAGCCCCCCATATCCATGAGGGGCATGACTTGTTTCTGGGCCTCTGCCCACTGGTTTGGTGGCAGATCTGGCCATCCGTTTGGAATTGGCAACGTGTGGAAATGAAATCTGTACCCCTGGGATACTATGTTTAATACCCACTTGTCCTGGGTAATTAAATGTCAATTTTTGAGCATGAAGTGCTAGTTTTCCCTCCAAGGGGGCTGCCAAAAGATAAGTGCTTGGAGATGGCAGAGGAAAGTCATTGAGACTGCTTACTGTAGGGTTGTGCTTTGTTACCTCCAGATTTGGAGGTGGAGGCACCCCATTGCTTAGACCTGTAAGAGCCCTGTGATTGATATCTGGAGCCTTTGGAGCACCTGGGTTTGCCCTGAGTTGCTCTGTTGGACACAGGAAAGGACCAGTTCTTAGTAGGCCAGTGCCTACTGAACCTGGGTGGCTGCACTTGCAAGAAATCTTTTACAGTTTGCATAGATTTAGCTTTGTCTTCCATTTTCTTTAAAACCTCTTCTAACTTATTACCAAACAGACTGTCATGCTGTACAGAGACATCCAACAATTTAGCTTTAACATGATCAGGCAGATTTTGCTCCTTGAGCCAGGCATGCCTTCCTATCACAGATCCAGTTACAGCGGCCCTGCAAGAGGCCTCCAAGGAATCAAAACCACATTGCAAAATATGCTTTCCAACCTGTTCTGCTGAGTGCAATAAAGCCTGTAACTCTATTTTCCACACAATCAGAAATCAACATAATTTTCTGTTTCAGTAAGCCCATAACATGCTGTTGATATTTAAGCATATGAAACTGGCAGTTTAAAGCCCTGATTGCCAAGGTTGTAGACGTATAAACCTTCTTACCCCATCTATCCAGCGCCCTGGAATCGCTATCAGAAGGGGTAGGATTTTTGGCTGTAGAAGCCTTAACACCGTTGGGACCCTGAGAAATAGTCTCAGGATCAGCAGCAGGATTTTTGAAAATAAATTTGTGGGAGTCAGGAACCCTGTAATATCTGTCTTGTTACTAGGAGCTGGAGGCAGGGAATCAGGAGTCATGCTTGATTCCGAGAACACATCATCAACAATGTCTAATATAGGAGGTATTGCCAAAGGCCTATGCTGAGCAAGAAAAAGAAAATCCCTAAGCCTCTTTTGTGATTCTGAGAAGTCCTGACTCTCCCAGTGAAAATGTTCCCTTAAAGTATGTAAAGTCTCTCCAAAAGAGTAATCCTCAGGAGGAGAAGCAGATGGGATGGATTCCTCTGCATCAGAGTCCTCATAAGGTGGAACAGAAAATTCCTGATCAGAAGAGGAATCAGAAGAAATGGAAACCTGATCTGAAGATTCATAATTAGTGCCTTGCCTAGGCCTCTTAGCAGGGTGGGGGCTGGGAACCCCTGATCAAGGTAATTAAATCCTCAGCCATTTTGATCATTTGTTTTTAGGCATAGGGGCCTGAGCACGTGGCTCATGCGTCAGTTTCTTTAGACAAAGAAGTTGGTTTTGGCCTTGTTTTTTATGATGGCGTTGGTTTAATATAAAAATGTTGAGGCCTGAAAACACCCTCAGAAGCCAGTGCCTGCTCAGCGGCTCCGGACCCATCCAAGGGAGAGACATCAGCGGGTTCAATAGTTGCAGAATCTCGCGGCATACCGGACTCCGAATGGGTCTTGGTAGAGGCCTGCGACTCAAAAGTAGTGGGTATCAGGGGCTGCAAAAGCGCCTCACTGAGTACCGGCGAACTGGCGACTGGCTTAGGAGAAGATTCATTGTCGGTTTTGGACCTCAGCGGTCTCTGTCTTTTTCCTTGCGTTTTTTGGATTGCTAACAGATGACATTTCAGGTTAGTTAAATCTTGAACCAAAATATTTAGAAGCAAATATATACAGACGCTTAATAATTTGTAAGTACCAGGTCCAATAGGTTTGTACCTCTAGTAGGTGTATGCACTAACTGGTCCAAGGTGTTTATAAAACGTCTATGAATCTCTATGCCTACAAATATGGTGTAAGTATGAGCTATGGGTTTCATAGAACACAGAGGATGACCTATAGCTTGCTAAGATATGGTACGGGATTGCCTATGGTAATCTGGATATGAAAAAAACTCCAGTGCATTGCCCTATTTAACCAACTTAGAGGTCTGTTTTTTATTGATGTAGATCGAGACACCTCCACCTTCAGTCCCTCTCTATGCAGTTGCTGTTCTAAATGTGTGGACGAGAGTCATTTTTTTTTTTGCTTCTTACAGACTATTTTTAATGTCTTCTTGTTATGTATTTGAAGTGGACTTTACTGCCATCTTTATTCTCACTGAAGGACTTTGTCAAGGCACTAGAGACTATGTGATTCTTGTATTATGACAGAATAACTTATTCAACCAAAGAGTTTTTTGTAGTTTACATACCTATACATTATTCTGGTTATTGTTTGTAAAAGTAATATTTAATGAACTGCCATGAACTCATATGGTGCATATTAGGACCGACAGATATCTGTTTTCCAATGCCCTCTTCCTGGCTTTACACACAATCCTTATCTGTCAATTTTGCAATGAATATGAAGCATTCAACTTTGCTTATGGTTACTGGAAAGTTGTTATTTTGCACTAACAGAAGCTAGCAACTTTTCAGGGATGAGTCAGATAAAGAAGGTACTTTACTCCATTCAAGTGAACAGAGTTCAAGGAGGAGTCTTTGGCACCTCCTAATACATATCAATCCTGGACTGCCTTTAATCTTTTGTATGCCCAATACAATAAGACAAAGTAGTATTAACTACCTGTGTTGGACAGTACAGACACACTAACATACCTTTCAGATCCATTTGTGACAACATCTAACAGAAGTATCTGTTAGCTAAATGGTTGGGTTCAGTGAGTGCCAAGGTGAGGTACAATGTATGGGGTCCCACCTAAATGAGACTGCAAAGGATCAAAAAGATGAAACTGCTCTTTTTAGTTCAGGGGAAAACAGAACAGATGACGTTACCCAGCAGTAGTACTGAAAAAGAAAAAGGATGTATGTATACCACAATAAGAAATATTTTAGTAGAGTCTCTCAGGCAAAATTTTACAACTAAACAAATGGTATGAGAGACTAATATCATCTGAACTTCATTGTTAATAAATACTGCCGCACATTATGACCTAAAACCTGATCTGTTACTCTTGAATGCCTGAAAATTACTTCAATGGGATACAGGTAATTGGATAGCTGTGTCCTGTGCAAAATCCTGAACACATTGTCAAGCAATATGAAAAAAAAAATGAATCCAACAAATATTGTTTTACTGTTTATAAGTTCTGTAGAAAACTATGATTCTGCATCTGAAACCTTAATATGATACAAATCTATAGAAAATAAAATTCTGCAAGTGAGGGCTTTGCTATAAACCAAAATCTTGCCATTTATAAAGGTTTGTAGATATGATTTCCCAGCAGTAAAAAACTACTCAAAAACAAAAAATCCTACAAATAAGGGGAATAAGTGGTCACTCAAGTTTAAATCAGGCTTAGGAGACAGCAAATAAATCAGCATTCTTGATGGTGATCCATGCTCCCAGCAAATTCAGCTTATTACCAATAATTCTTCAGTGTAAAGCAAAGCCATGTTAAAGCCTCTGGTCTTGCTAGGCAAAGACTGAAGAGGTTTACAGCAGCAGGATGAATCATCAATAGAGAGGGCAAAAGAGGGGAATGGAGTGGTAGATGACCACTACTGGAGTCAGTGATGTCTACTTCAAAATACTACCAGCCCTGGGAATTCCCAAAACAGCATACCAAACCAGAGTACAACTGTGTAATGCTCTCCTAAACAGCTTATAGGAGCTTAGAGAAACAACAAGCCCTTTTTATTGATTGTAGGAAAGTAAGGAAAAGAAAATGGAAAACAAAAATGCTTCCATCACACATCTGGTCCAGTCTGAGCATAAACAAGAGATGGCTGAGCAACAATGATGTATCTTTAGCTTCCACTTTTGGGGGCATGACTCAATTAAATGGATAGGCAGACATAAGTCAGAAAACAGAAGTCAAGTAACAGGTTTAATGGATCTCATCATGGTTGACTAACAAATTAAAGGAACTACAAAATAAAACATCCTGAGAGATGAGAAGATGAAGCTAACTCAGACAACCATTGCAGCAGAAACAAAATATATACAGGAGTAAAAGGACTAAGTAAACCAATGTCAAAGAAATTAATTCTGGAGAATGTTCACAGGTGTGTATTAGGATAATGGCCCTGGAGCCTTTACAAGCCTAGCCCATACGATTGCCCTGGCATCGTGCCACCTGACCTTAGTTCCCAGTGCCTCTGTCGAGTAAAGCCACTGCAGTGATCCCTTGGATGAATTTTCTATTTCCCATCCACTCATCAAGATTTCTCTTGAAGCGGGCCAGTGAGGTGCTCTGCTTGACATGTATGGGAAGTCTATTCCATAGCATGGGCAGTCTCTGGGTTATGAACCTCTCTCTCCAGCATGTTCTGTTGATTGTGGCAATGAGGTTGAGGTCTCTGGAGCATGTGTGGCAGAGGGATTGGGATTTCTTTAGACATAGCATTTCTAACAGAGCTGTGTCAGACATGGCTTTATAAGTCAAGCAGAGATCGCCTCTAATTTGGCCATATGAGACAGACTAGTTGGAGGTTTTTTGAGTCTGTCCATATAGAACAAATGTTTAAGGCCTAGGATCCCCTTTGTGAGGTACTTTTGCGGCCTCGTGTATTAAAATATAATCAGAATGAAAAATGCATCTGAACTAGGCAAATTAATTAATGAAGCTAAAAAAGTACATACATGTGTGCCTACTTACCATAAATGTAGATGTTCGAGTGTCTTCACTCTTTCAGTAGCAACTCCTCTGGGATATCCTATTGCAGAATCCCACAGCCAGTTCAAACATCAGAGACTTTAATTCCCTCCTCTTTGTGTAGCAGATGCCCCCCTATGTCAGAGTACCATATTTCAGGTGTTTCTAGCCCCCTCAAGACTTGAGCTCACATTCTACACCCTAAGCTTGGAGTACAAAATGACCACATTGTCCCCAGCAGGGAATGGATAGCAGGACCTGAAGGAAGAGAAACTAAAAGTGGACAGGGCTCAGAAAAAGGGGAAAGAGGGTAGGAATGCCCACCCAAACTTAATAGCTAAGGCAGAGAGGAAGAAGGGAGGGAAATGTCTACTGCAACAATGAAGAATTATGCATATCCACATTTATATTAAGGATACACAACTGTACTGAGTTTATCATGTTTTACCGTTGGAGTAGCAACTGTTTGGAAGAATTCCTACAACTGAAGACAAGGGTGGAGGGTGAGCTGAAGGTAGAAAGAAGGCCCTGCAGAACTGCAAAGGCAGAACCTGCTCTGGAGGAGGATCACAGGTTGTAGTGTTCAGTAAAGTTGTGACTAAAGACCATGGGCTGCTTGATGAAAGCAGCCATGCTGGCAGTGGCTCTGGTAGAGTGAGTTCTAATGTGATTTGGCATCTCCTTATCATGGTGCCTGTAAAAGAAACTGATGTAGCTGCAGATCAATTTAGAAATGGTCTGCTTGCTAACAGATTCACTCAATTTATTTGATGCAAAGCCACAAAATGCTGACTGGATTCCAACATTTTTAGACCTGTCTAGAGAGGGTAAAATTCTCTCTCCTTTTTCTGAGGGTTTGAAAAGAAGGCATGGAGATGAACGGTCTGATTTAAGGTGATTTTGACAAACATTTTGGGCATAAAGGTAGGATTCGTTTTCATGGAAACTATATATGAAATCTTTGAAAGGGTCTTAACATTAGAACCTGGGGGGGGGGGGGCTTCTTCAGAACAAAACTGAGGTTTCAAGAAGGAGACGGGGGTCTCCTAGTTGGC
The DNA here is from genome assembly GCF_019279795.1 of Protopterus annectens. Lineage (NCBI taxonomy): Eukaryota > Metazoa > Chordata > Ceratodontiformes > Protopteridae > Protopterus > Protopterus annectens. The sequence goes on along the minus strand of NC_056732.1, from coordinate 936,475,204 downwards.
CCAAGTTGAATAAAGCTTTTAAAGAAATGTTCATCATGGGCTTTGAAAACTGAGGGAGTTGCAAAGACAGAATGAACTGGGTGAGGCATGGAATTTGATGGAGGAATAACAGAGGCCTTTCAAAAAAAGTTCCATTAGGTAGGTTAGAACTGAAGGTAGATTTGCAAATAAAGGCTGATCCTTATTCTGACACCAAACAGTAAATCCCTTCCATTTCGTGATGCAAGATTTTCGACTGCTAGGCTTTCTTGTCTCTTTTGAAATAAATAAGATATACTTCTTGAATAACTGACCCTGAGGAAAAGGGGGTCACATTATCCAGGCTGTCTACTTCAGGGTGGTCAGGTTGAGTTGTATGGTTTCCCCTTGTTCTGGGTCAATAGGTCCACTTACTCTGGAAGCAGACATGGTTCAAGTGTGCTCATGTTGTGCAATAGAGGAAAAAAGAAGTTACGTATTCACCATAATGTTCCATCTGTGTTGGCCATTTTCATTCTTCCTCAACTGTTGGGTTTGGATCCAATCCCTTGGATCTGACTCGGCTGCTGCTACAGCTCATGGCAACCAAAAACTCTCGAGCTTCTCTTACCCAGAATGCACCAACCCCAATTACCTCAGATCTTACTTGTAGAAAGTAAAAGATGGAAATAATCATGGAGAAGCTATATTAGGAGTTTATGTAGATAATAAGGCCATACTGGTCCTCTAAACACTCATTTTTCCAGAAGCCTTAAGAATGGGGGTTGGTGGGAGCGAAGTTGAGGAAGAATTAAAATGGACAACACAGATGGAATGTTATTTTGAGTACGTAACTTCTTTATCTGATGTTGTCACTTTTCATTCTGTCCTTAACTGATGAGACAGAGTCCCCAGCTATCTAATTTCCAGGACAGATTCAAGGAAGTATGGACAAAACCAAAAGATATCCTTTGCCTAGAGACCAGCTCTAATTTATAATGAGTAATAAAGGTATGGGGAGTAGGTAGGTAAAGGTAATAAAGGTTTGGGGGGTAGCCCAAGTAGCTGCTGCACAAATAGCATCCATGAAAAAACTGAGGAAATTGTCATGGATCTGGTGGAAAGGGCTCGAACAGGTTTTGTCAGAGCAATGCCCAAGTTGTTACACACACAGGAAATGCAATTTGTTATCCATCAAGATAGAGTAACTTTGGTAACTGGTTTACCCAATGTTAGTTCTGCATATGAAACAAATACCTGGTCAAAATTTCTAATGTTTTTAGTCCTATGTAAGTAAAAATGTAACCATCTATAAACATCCAACAGTCTATAAACATACAATAAATGGAACACCCAAGAAGGGAAGACATCCCTGATCAGTATCAGCATGAAACTATGTTCCCTCATAAAATCATCCAAGGCTAGCTTCGAAAGAAAAACTGCCAAGGAATCCAAAGATAACCACAAGGCATTCCTTAGCTATGTCAAGAATCTAAGTGGCAATTCTCAGATCTGCTCGGAGTTAGTGCAGAATGACACAAAAGACACTGAACCGACCGATATAGCCAACATCCTGGCAGACAGGTTCAGTGCAAACTTCACCCCCCTCTCACCCCCAAAAGGGCCCATAACTATACCAGAAGAATGTAGTGCCCCTGAAATCACAGACACTCATAAAACAGCCCTCTCCAAAGCCAAAAACACAACATCAGTGGGACCAGACGGTGTCCCAGGCTGCATCCTACACGAGCTCAAAGATGAACTAACCCCTCACCTAAACACACGGTTTAAACTCAGCCTCTCCACAGGCTACGTGCCCACAGAGTGGCGCACAGCAACGGTTATTCCACTCCACAAAGGTGGAGCCACAATGGACCCCGGGAACTATCGCCCTATAAGCCTGACTAGCTTGGTCTGCAAAGCTATGGAGCGCATCATCATGGATCTCATTACCAGAGACACTGGAAACCTCCAAACATTGGACCCTACCCAGTTTGGCTTTGTTAAGGGCAGATCATGCCTCCTAAACCTGGTGGACTTCTTTGAGACATTTACCAAGGCTATAGACGAGGGAAAGGTCATCCACACAGCCTACCTAGACCTCGCAAAAGCCTTCAACACCATTCCCCACTCAGGTATTACAGACAAGCTCACCTTGCTGAAAATAAACCCCTACATCACGAAATGGGTTGCCAACTGGCTCACGCACAGAACCTGCATGGCAAGAGTTGCGGGAGCTAGGTCTGACTATAAACCGGTTACAAGTGGTGTTCCCCAGGGCTCAGTCCTAGGACCCCTCCTGTTCAGCATATATTTCTCAGAGGTACAGGCAAGCACAGAAGGACTATGGCTGACCAAGTTTGCAGACAACTGCAAACTAGGGGCTATAATTGACTCTCCGGCTGACACAGACATTCTCCAAAAGGGTCTTACTGAGACAGATACCTGGGGTCAAAACCATGGCCTCAAGCTAAATTCCAAAAAGTGCATAGTCACCCCCTTTGGAAAAAATGAAGTACCCACAAACTACCACATAGGTGGTAGCCCTCTATATACGGAAGACGTAATAAGGGATCTGGGGACCCAAGTAGACAGTGACCTCTCCTTTGATAATCACATTGCCAAAGTGGTTAGAAAATCCTTCTATATGGCCCACCTAATCACAAAAGGGTTTACATCCAGATCGAAAGAGGTCATTGGGCCCCTCTACGCATCACTCATCAGACCCATCATAAAGTAAAAAGCCCCATTTGGGATGTACCTTACAAGACACCTGCAACAACTGGAAAGACCACAGAAGTTCCTCACCAAGATCATCACTGGTCTCAAGCAGATGCCCTATGCAGCTTGACTGAAGAAACTCCAACTGTACTTGGTTGCATACTGGCTACTCAGAAGTGATCTCTGCCTAACATACAAGGCCATGTCCAACCCAGAATTGATGGACATGCTCCACCTAAAGAAAACCATATCTCCTCGAGCCACATGTTCCAGGGATCTAAACCTCACCACAACAATAAATAGGACATACAGGAGGGATAGATTCCTGTCCCAGAGACTTCCCATGTTCTGGAACAAGATTCCAATCTACATTAGGCAGAGCTCCTCACTAACCCTCTTCAAGAGAAACCTTGACGAGCGAATGGGAAACAGAAAATTTACTCCAGGGATCACTTCAATGGGTCTGCTGGACAGAGGGACAGGGAACTAATCTAAGGGGGCGGCGAAAGCCAACACATTCCGGCTAGGCTTATAAATGCCTTCGGGCAGATAGCCTAGTACCTACCTATTAACCTATTCTCCTTTGTTAGAAAATTTGGGAAAGACTATACTGAAAAACTAACAGACTGATTTTTATGGGATTCTGACACCACCTTTGGAAGAAATGACAGGTTGGGTATGCAAGGTAACTCTTGTCTTTATGGAAAATCAAGTATGGAGGTTTTGAGGTCAATGCTTGGAGCTCAGAAATTCTTCTGGGAGAAGTAACGGCTAGTGAGAAAATTGTTTTCCATGAAAGAAATTCGATTTCACATGGAGCTGAGGGTTCAAAATGAGACTGCGTAAGAGACTGCAGAACAAGGTTCAGGTCCCGAGGGAGGCAGGATCTTTAAGGGGGGGGGGGGAGCTAAAGAGTGCCTTTCCAAAAAGCTTTCTCAACTTATGGGATGCTACAGCAGAACCATTTATTCCAACATGAAAATTTGATATCGCTGCTAGCTGAACTTTAACAGTAGAAGAACTAGCTCATTCGTCAAAAAGACGCAATACAAGTTCTAAGATATCATGAATGGGGCTGTGAAAGGTTCAATATTATGCTTTTGAGCCCAAAAAACAAATCTCTTCCATTTGCTGGAGTACAGTTTCCTTGTGGAAGGTTTATGGAAGGACAAAAAAAATATGACGGACGGGAGAAGAAAGCATAGATTGTCTGTCTATTAATGGAATTGGGGGAACCAGGCAACCAGCCTTAGGTTTACTATATCTGGATGCATCATGCCTGTTGGGTGAGACAGGAGGCCCGGAGTCAGATCCAGAAACCAAGGTGGTTGAGTCAGGTGAGGCCAAAGGAAGGGAAAACAAATTTGTCAAGGCCAATAAGGGGCAATGAGAATGACCTTTTTCTTTAATCTTGTTTTCCAAAGAATTTTTGGGAATTAATGGAGTGGAAGGGTATGCATAAAGGAGACCGGGGGGGCCAATTGTGAAGTGGAGTGTCCCTTGGGGATTCCGGCATGGTAGCTGCTGCATTTGCTGTTCGGGGTGGGGGTGGGGGGCATGGAAGACTGCATTCAAAATCTTTTTGTTGAGCGACCATTCGTGAGGCAGAAGAATGCACCTGCTCAATTTGTCTGCTATCAGTGGACTTCCCCAGAATGTGTATTGCTAAAAGAAAGAGGTTGGAATACATCACCTACTGCCACAGAGGTTCTCGACAGAATGGGTAGGATTTGGTTCCTCCCTGTTTGTTGCTGTACCAGGCACCGATATGTCCGACTGTAGTTCAACTGTCCCCAAAGGGAGAGCATTCTGAAATGCCTGCAACACTAACAGCACTGCTCTCATCTATAGGACATTTATATGCAAATTGTCCTCCTCTGGGGACCAGGTGCCTTGGGCTGTCTTCCTCAGATAATGCCCTCAGATAATGCCCCCCATCTGATGTCCTTTGGCTGAGGTGGAATGAACAGACGACATTGTAGAACCTGATCTGAACGAGTCCACCACTTGAGATCCCTCTTGCAGGTGGGAGTGATTCTTATCTGGTAAGACGTAGGCTGAAAAACAATCAGCCAGTGAGCACCCAACATCCACTGAAGAATTCTCATATAAAACCTGGCAAGTGGTGCTAATGTTACTACTGCTGCCACTGATCCCAGAGCCTGAAGAACCAGGCGGGCTGAAATTGAGGTGCTGCGAATTATCTTTTTGACTTGGAATCTTTAGTCTGTACTGTCAATAATGGAAGGGAAGCAATGGATGTTTTTGAGTTCAGAATTGCTCTGATAAACTCTAAATTCTGGGCTGGTTGCAGATGAGACTTGTCATAGCTTATGGTTATCCCTAGAACACAGCAAGTCTGGAGAACTTGGTCCCTTGCACATATGAGATGATGCCTCGTCACAGCAGTAATGAGCCAGTCTAAATATGGAAACACTCAGAATACTTGCAGTCTCAGTCTCAGGTGAGTTGTTACTACTGCCATGCAATAGGTATACAGTCTGAACTGATAATGAATGGCTCCCAGAAGGTCTATAGAGCACACATCCAGTTGTCCTTGCCCAGAAAGGGGAGAATGGACTGAACCGTGACCATCCAAAACTTGGTTCTTCAAACTGTCTTGTTTAGTTTGGAGAGATCCAGAATTGGTCTCCAGTCCCGTTTTCTTTGCCATCAAAAAGAACCTTGAGCAACTTCTGGATTCTCTCTGGTCTGGCAGGACCTTTTAGATGACTTTTTAGCAGCTTTTGTATTTGAATTGCTGCTTGTTCCCTCTGAGTGGACATCAGGGATTTTTCTTGAAATTGGAGGTGAAAGGGAAAAGGGTATTATATAGCCTAGCCAAAAAGGTTCCCTGGCTTTCGTCACCCAAGAAAATTATTTTCCAGTGCCCCTGTCAAGCAGTGCCACAGAAGTGATCCCCGGGGTGAATTTTCTATTTCCCATCCAGTCGTCAAGATTTTTCTTAAAGAGGGCCAATGAGGAGCTTTTGCTTGACATGAATGGGTAGTTTTTTTGGAGGATAGCGTCTTGTTTCTGTTGGGGATGGCATGATCCATGCACTCGTATATGTGCTTACACAGTGCATTTGTGTAAGATTCAGCAGTCGTACCTTTATTTTCCGTCTGCATGGGTGTCATGAAGTTTGCCACTTCTGTCTTAAAGTTGGCTTTGGCGTAGTTTTTGACGGTGGTTTCCTTAATGGGGGGTGGGGTGGGATATGGATGTCCAGGGTGATTAGCTTGTGGTCAGATCTGACCAGCGAGGAGTTGACCTCTGCCGTGGAACACTGGTTAACCATACTGGTATTGACCAGGTCCAGGACATTGCTTCCCCTGGTGGAGGTGTGGACAACCTGATCCGAGGCATTGGAATTTAGAATTCCAGAAAACGGTAAGCGAATGAGTTGGTACATGAGTAGTTTTCCTAGTTGATGGTGGGGTAGTTGAAATCACCTATAATTAAGGTATAGGGTTGTACCTTAATATTTTCCACTATCTTAAGAAATGAAGAGAGGGAATCCTGGGGCATGGTGGGGAATCTGTAACAAGCTACAACCTGGATTGCAGTCTTGCCCAGTGTTAGTTGCACTTGGATAATTTCGGATGCATTATGTTGAGCATCTAGCCTGGAGGTGTGGATATCCTTAATAAATATGGACACGCCTCCGCCTTTAGTGTTTCAGTCCAGGTTAGGTGGCCAAAAGGTGTGGTATGAATTATAGCCTGGTAATGCAGGGGTGCTTTCTGGAGCCAGGTCTCTGTCACTGCACAGATGTTGATGCTCTCCATTTTAAGGAGTGCCTTGAGGGATTGCATTTTGAGGTTTAGAAGCATTACCCTCAGAGTTTTCTTGCTTGTACCTGTTACAGTGGTGAATTTAGCATTTGACTCTTGCCTAAAAAAGGCGTGGTGAATTTAGCATTTGACCCTTGCCTAAAAAAGGCACTATAGAGGTGGCAAGAGCCTTAGCCAGTATCCAGAATTCCAAGGGTGACAGGTGCAGGCCATCTCTGGCAAAGCATCGTGGTCTGTCGACCATGTCGTCCCAGGCAGACAGATACTGGATCCCCTTAGAATGACACCAGAAGCTTAACCAATTGTTGAAGTCAATCATTTTGTCCTTGTACTGTGGTATCAATCTGGGCGATGGCAGGATGCTACTCAGGGCTAGGGTCATACCTGCCTAGGCAACAAGATCCGAGAGCTCCTCCATGTCTCTTTTCATGTAGTCCAAGGAGGTACGTCTCAGGTCACTCACACCATGGACAATGACAGAGTCGTACTTGTACTTGTTGTGGAGTGACCGGAGTGCATGCATTATGTGGCGGATCCTGGCACCTGACAGGCAGCTAACAGTAACTTTCTCCTTGTTTAGCCTGGTGAGTGGGACATTAGTGTGCCTGACTATAGAGTCACCTATGACTAGTGTGTCGGGTATGTTGTTTTGCCTTATGGGCTGAGGTTGAGTGGCACACTGATTTTGTGGGCTGTCATTTGGGTAGTGTTGGGGGGGGTTGCCTGCGTTTTACCTTGGGAGGTCTCTTGTTGCTTGGACAGATTTTTATTGAGAGCCTCCGTGAATGTGGGTGTGTGCTTTGTGTTTCTATGTGTGGGTTTTGAAGGACTATGTGTTGAGTGTGGTGTGGTGCAGGTGTTAACCTTCTCCTCTTGACTGTCTAGTCCAGTCTTGGCTGGAGAGAGCTTGGCTTCCAGTTTGGCTATACAAGTGCATTTCTCACAGGTTGTAATGTTGGGTGGTAGGAGGAGAGGATTGTCAGTGTACATGAGGCAATTGCTACATTGCCCCAAGCTGCCCAGATTCATCTGATGGACAGGAGAAAAAGTACAGTTGTGTACCTACCATAAATGTAGATGTTCGAGTGTATTCACTGTTGCAGTCATTACACTTGGGTTATCCTGCTGGCAGGCGACCCGTAGTCGCCCCGAGTTCCAAAGTCTTGGTCCGGCGTCGGTTGCTGTCATCTCTTCCCCGACGTCTGTGAGCCAGGGGTACAAAAGTTGCAACCAATGCCATTTTCTTCAGTTTTTCTTGCCCCAGATGTCAGGTACCCCCAGATATGAAGGCTGTAAAGATAAAAATATGCCAAACAACCATGCATATATCACTAAAAACATTTTCTTCTTCTAAAAGCAAATACACCACATAGGTTGTATAGAGTTGAGAAGTACAGAGTAGTCCCAGCAAAGAGGGGGATGGTGGGTGGGTAACCAGGACTGCAACAGTGAATACACTCAAACATCTACATTTATGGTAGGTACACAACTGTACTATGTTCATCGTGTTTCACTGTTGCAGTCATTACACTTGGGTAGAATCCCAAAGCTGAGGTAGGTTGGCTGGGTCTAGATTGGATATGGCGAGGCTAACAAGCCCTGCAGAACTGCAGTGGCAAAGCCTGCTCTGGATTTGGGGTAGAGAGGTAGGTGGTAGTGCTTGGTAAGAGTGTGCACTGGGCTCCAGGTTGCAGCTTCTAATATGTCTTTGGTTGCTACCCCTCTGAGGAAAGTTGCTGAAGTGGCTGCTGCTCTGGTTGAATGAGGCCTAATGCCCTTAGACACAGATTTGCCATGTTGTGCATAACAGAAGCGGATGCAGTGTCCTATCCATTTGGAGACTGTCTGCTTTGTAATAGGTTTTCCTTGTGATCCTGCAGCATATGCTACAAACAGTTGCTCAGTTTTTCTGAAAGCTTTTGTTTTGTCCAAGTAAAATCGTAGCTGCCTGTGTATATCCAAAGAGTGCAGAAGTCTTTCCCCTTTATTCTGGGGATTTGGGTAGAAAGTAGGCAAATGAATAGTTTGATATAAGGCCACGTTGGAGACCACTTTTGGCATGAATGTTGGGCTCGTCCTTAGAGAAACCCTGTCCTGACGAAAAATGAGGAAAGGTTCCACAGCCATCAATGCCTGTAACTCTGAAATTCTTCTTGCTGAAGTTATTGCTAGGAGCAGAGCAGTTTTCCATGACAAGAATTTTAGATCAGCTGTGCTGGCTGGTTCAAAAGGAGGCAGTGTTAGTTTTTCTAAAACAAAGTTGAGGTCCCAAGTAGGTACTGGTGCTCTCCTAGGGGGTCTTATATTCTTTGCCCCTCTGAGGTACTGTTGTAGTAGAGGATGTGAAAAAATTTGAGGATCCGTATTGTAATGAGCTGAAATGGCAGAGGCATGGATTTTAATAGAAGAAAAAGATAGGCCATTGTCCAACATCTCAGTCAGGTATTGTAAAATCTGAGGCATATTAGGGACCAGTGGGTCGAGCCCTTGTGCCTGGTTCCAAGCACAGAATCTCTTCCATTTTTCCGCATAAGATTTTCTAGTGCTGGGTCTCCTTGCTTCCAAAATTACATCCATAACCGCTTTAGAGAGAGGTGCAGTCTGGGTGGCTACATTATCTGCCATGCTGCCAGGTTTAAGGTTCTGAGTTGACTGTGCAGAATCTGATTGTTTTGCTGCGTCAGAAGATGAGGGATTTGAGGTAGAGGCCAAGGCGGGCCTTGGGACAAAATCTTTAGGATTGGGTACCAGTGCTGGCGTGGCCAGTCTGATGCAATCAGGATCATTTTTGGCCTCTCTAGTCTGACTTTTAGAAGCACCTTGGTGAGAAGAGGCATCGGAGGGAAAGCATAGACTGTCAGGTTTTTCCAGTTGAAAGATAGAGCATCCACTTTCCATGCTTGAGAGTGATAAGTCCTTGTGCAAAATTTCTGTAATTGGCAATTGTCAAGGGAGGCAAATAGATCTATGTTTGGGCGTCCCCATTCCCTTGTTATCATGTTGAACACTTGTGGATTTAGCTTCCATTCGTGAGGATCCACGAGATTTCTGCTTAGTTCTTCTGCCAGAGTATTTTTTTGTTCCTGGCAGGAATTGTGCTTGCAGATGTACCTAGTAAGTCAGTGCTGTGTTCCACAAAGTCATGGCTTGTCTGCATAGGGGGTAGGAATGTGTGCCCCCTTGCTTGTTTATGTATCACATAACTGTGGTATTGTCAGTCTTTATTAATAATTGTCCTGGATGTATTAGGTCCTTGAAGGCTGTCAGGCCATTCTGTACAGCTAGCATCTCTTTTCGATTGATGTGAAGATGCATTTGTTCCTTGGGCCACGTACCCTGAATACATTTTCCTGCCATATGTGCTCCCCAGGCATAATCCGATGCATCCGTTGTTATTGTCTGCCTGGCTGTAGGTAAGGTGAAAGGCTGTCCCTTGTTGTGGTGACAGGCCTGGGACCACCATCGAAACTCCTGTTGTAGGCACGGAATCAAGGTTATGATTGTCTCTAGGCTGTAAGGCTGTGACAATGCTGAGTCCAAACACTTTTTAGATACCATTGTAGTTTCCTCATACGCAGTTTGGCATATGGAATTAGTAGAATGCAAGATGCCATGAAACCCAGGGCCTGCAGAATTTTTCTTGCATGGAGCTGGGTCTTTGTTGCCATCATTTGAAAGTAATGAGTCAGTTGCCTTTGTTTGTCTGGCGTGAGATAAGCCATCTGGGCAGTTGTATTTAAGCTTGCACCCAGGAATATTATCTCTTGTGAGGGCACTAGTTTTGATTTATTTTCGTTTACTGTGTACCCTAGGCAAATTAGTAATCTTTTTACAAACTCCAGGTGCTTTAGAAGAATGTCCTTGCTCTCTGCTTGAAAAAGGCAGTCATCCAAGTAGGGATATATTTGAATTCCTTTTTGTCTGCAAAATGCAATTACTGGTGCCAGGCATTTTGTGAAGACCCTGGGCACAGTACATAAGCCAAAGGGCAGTGCTGATAATTGATAATGCATTGAGCCTGCTATAAATCTGAGGTATCTTCTGCAGGATTGTCTGATTGGGACGTGCAGGTATGCCTCCTTGCGATCCAAAGTAACTAGCCAAGCCTCTTTGCCCAGCATTGGCAAGAGTTGTTGTAGTGTTAACATTTTGAATTTTGGAACATCCAGGAAAGTATTTAGGATTGACAGGTCCAGTATTGGTCTCCATGCTTTGTCCTTTCTGGGTACTAGGAAAAGTCTTGAGTAAAATCCTTGGCCCTGTTCTTCTTGTGGAACATTTTGCCTGGCTTTACTGGTGCAGGGGGTAAAGAATCTGGGGACAGACTGGATTCAGAAAAAATATCATCAACAATATCAAGCACAGGGGGGATAGCCAAGGGCCTGTGCTGAGGCAATAGAAGGAAATCTCTGAGCCTTTTCTTGGATTCTGTGTAATTCTGGCTCTCCCAATGGAAATGCTCCCTCATGGTGTACAGGGTTTCCCCAAAAGAGTAATCCTCAGGCGGTGAGGCTGAAGGAATGGACTCTTCAGCATCAGAGTCCTCATAGGGAGGGAGAGAATAGCTCTGATCAGACGAAGAATCAGAAGAAACGGAAACCTGATCAGAGGAATCATAATCAGTGTCTTGCCTAGGCCTTTTGTCAGGAGGGGGATGGGAGCCCCTGATAAAAGTAATAAGGTCTTCGGCCATTTTAAGCATCTGTTTCTTAGGCATGGATGACTGTTCTGGAGAATGCTGCACTTGTTTCTTTGTCTTTAATGGTGTTTTTGACTTTGCCTTTGCTGCTGTAGTAGCTTTAATTGTAAGCTGTGAAGGTCTGAAAACACCCTCAGAAGCCGGTGCCTGCTCATCGGCTCCGGCCCCATCTGAGGGTATATTTTCCGTAGGTCCAATACCTTGAGTTTCCACAGGCGCCAGTGTCTCCACGTGGCTGTCGGTTGTGGCCTGTGGCTCTGAGGTAGCAGGTGTCAGGGGCTGCGAAAGCACCTCACTGAGAACCGGCAAACGGCCTAGAAGAGGCTTCGTCGTCGGTTTTGGACTTCGGATGCCTGTCTTTTTCTTTGTCTTTGCATTTTTTATACATTGCGGTCGTCAGTTGTTCCGATGGCATTATGTTATTAAATCTTCGTCCAAAATAATGTAAAGCAAAATCAAACCGACGTTTAATAGTGTGTTTATTAAATCTAGCACAAAACTGACAACTAATGACGTCGTGGTCAGGGCCTAGGCAAGGAATGCAGTAAGAGTGAAAGTCCTTATGAGGTATTTGCTTCCCACAAGAAATACAATTATTAACTTTTACTGACATCGGTCTGGAGCAAGAAAAAGTTTCCCCAACGGGGTACTTAGCTTTATTGAAGACTTCGGTTCTGAAATTCAATTTTGAAATATCAGGAGTCGGCTGACCGGCACTTGCGAACTGCTTTTGCTTCAGGCACCGCGCGACAAGAAAGACTGAAGAAAATGGCGTCAGTTGCAACTTTTATACCCCTGGCGCAATGACGTCAGGGAAGAGGCGACAGCAACCGATGCCGGACCAAGACTTTGGAACTCGGGCCAACTACGGGTCGCCTGCCAGCAGGATAACCCAAGTGTAATGACTGCAACAGTGAAACACGATAAACATCACCAGAAGCTGACCCATGGACATGCCTGGATAGGTGCTTACTAATTTAAGTACTATTTTCCTCTTGACAAGTGAGAAAAGTCGAGTGCTGTAGTAATTTGTAGTTTATTTAGTGCTTGCAACGAGTGCTGAGTACAAGGAAACAGTTTTGAGTGCTGAAACTAAAAAAACTGGCTAGTTCTAGCTAAAACTAGCTAGTTTTAACACCAATCCCAAGAAGAGAAGCAGGCCACAGCCTGTTTGGTAATCAGCAGTCTTGCCCCAGATGAGGTCTGCAGGCTTGTAGCCTTTTTCTGGTAGATGCCTCGAATAGCAACCAGACCAACCAGGTATGTTAAGCACAGACACTCGCTCTCCAACCAGAAAGAGTCAGGAATCAATGCACTCTGCTCCTACTCTCACCAGGATCAGAATATAAGCACAGATTCTAAGCTGTCACCTATAAAGCAGTTATTAAGCTTTCTGGTGATCAGCAGTTTCCAGGAAATAATGTAACTACACTCCTTCTCTCATCAGGAGAAAACAGCAGCACTAATCCCAAGATGACTACTGAGAGGCAGAATGCGGGCTCTACAATAACTGTTGTTCTTGCAATAGATGCTTAAAGGTAAGATGAAAAAAATGGTTTATCCTAAACACTGCAGTGTGCACTAGAGGAGTTAGATGTGAAAGTAGGTAACTTAAGTTTTACCTGTCTAAAAGTTAAATTTTAGTGGAGATTCATTATTTTTAAAACAGCAAGATATATTGAAAGGGGGTGGTCACTTTTGTATTCTGGTACTATGGAATACAGTAGGATGGCCAATAAATTTAAATAGTTGAAGGGGAGTGATTTCACAAAATAGTAATTTTGTGCTTACTGGGAGGCCACGGTGGTGCAGTGGTTAGCATTGTTGCCTCACAGCAAGAGGTTCTCCGGTTTGATCCTTGGCTGGGGTGCCTTCTGTGTGGAGTCTGCATGTCCTCCCTGTGGTCGCGTGGGTTTCCTCCCACATCCCAAAAACATGCAGTAGGTGGATTGGACACACTAAATTGGCCCTAGGTGTGCTTGTGTGTGTGCGCCTTCTGTGGAAGGTTGGGCGCCGGGCTGGCAACTCGACACTGTAAAACTCCACTGCCAATCATGAGCGGACAGGTGATCCACTGTGGCGACCCCTAACCGGGAAAAGCCGAAAGAAGAAGAAGTAATTTTGTGCTTACTCACACCAGCCAGTAAATGCTGAGAGGAAATGAGATATATGGTCAAATTAACATAAGGGGCAGGCAACAAGAAAGACAGTGCTGTTTAAGAACACAACAGTAACCAGGTGGGAAAAATTTCTGTCCGACTCGCAAGAGACAGAGCTGTGGTCGCTTTTCAAGTTTTAGTATACAGTTAAAAGCAGAATACAAGTAAAACACAGTGTAAAGAAAACAAATCACAGTAAATAGAAAAAGGCAATAAAGTAATACAAAACACAACAGATAAAAAGCAAACTAAAGTTTCCCTCACAGCATACTGTAGCAGAATCTGGGTGAGCCTTTCCAGTCTTGATTAGTAACCTGGGGAGGAGAGATATGGAAATGAAAGCATATACAGAAAGAGTGGACTTTTTTAGGTTCGGTGGAAACCTAGGTTTTAAAGGTGGTATTGGGCAGACTGATGATAGCTCACAACTCTTGCATGGATGAGGCTTGCATTAGGCCAACATCAAGTTGAGGGAAGATTTGCATGCCCTTGGTGTTGCAATGTGCAACTACTGGAGCCAGACGTTTTGTGAACAGTGTGGGAGTAGTATATGAGCCACAGTAGTTTCTTACCTGCCCTGAAATGTAGGTACCCTGTGTGCAGCTTTGCCAAAGGGATGTGGAGGTACATGCCTCTTCAATCTAGGGTGACCATGAAAGCATGTGGGGGAAGCACTGACAGATGTTTGTGAAGGGTGAATATTTTGCATTTGGGAACTGAAATCTAGGATAGGTTGCAAGCATTCCTTTCTTGGCACTGAGAAGAGTCTTAAGTAGTACCCTTTTCCTCTTTCCCCTATTGGTATTGGTTCTATGGAACCGTTCTGTAGAAGAAATTTGACTTGGGACTGTGCCTCTGAAACTGTCCTTTAGGGATTGGTAGTTTCTGATGTGAAACCAACGGAGAAGTGAACAGTAGTGTGCAATCTCTTATGATTTGAAAGATCCATTGGTTATTGGCGACACCTATCCACTTGTCAAAGAAAAGAGAAAGTCTTCCCGGGGGGGGGGCAGGGAGAGTCCAGCTAAGTCATGGTTGCTCCCTGCTGGATCCTGGGGGTCAGGGTCTGCTATGCCTTGGTCATTGGTCAGCTTGCCATCTCTTTTGTTGCCTGCATGGTCTCTCTCTCTCTCTTCCTTAGTTGTCCTCATCTGTCTAGCTTGCGAAGCAAAAAAGGACCAGGACTTGTTAAGGTAATGTCTACTAAACCTTGGTGTCTGTACCTGCAGAAAGTCATTGACAGTCTTAAGGGACTTAGCCTTATCCCCCAGTTTAACTAGAGTTTGGTCTTCGTGTCCAAAGTCCCTCTCTAAGGGTGCACAGCCAGGATTTCTGATTTTACACCAGGTGTGCCTGCTGATAAGTGATTCACAAGCTGCTCTCCTGCAAGATGCCTACAAAGCATCAAAGCCATAAAAAAAAAATGTTAGCTTTTAGCCTCCTGAGAACAGAGGTTCTCTAGTTTTTCTTTCTTTGGTCCAGGAGGGTCTTCAGAAACTTGACCATGTGTAACTGACAGTTCAGCACTCTCATGGCCCGGGTGCAATTGTATACTTTCTTGTCAAATCTGTTCAGGGTTCTATCCTCTTTCTCATTAGGCAAGGGAGTTCTACAGGTGCTACCTTTGGCTGTCTTGAGACCTGAGGAAATCACCTCTTGATCTTTTACCCGATTCTTGAAAATATGTTTATGGGCATCCAGAACCTTATAAAATAGTCTGGCTTTCTGGTGACAGGTTGTTAGGAGTCAGGCTCCAGGGAAGGGTCAGAAGTAACTTCATTTACAACTTCTAATACTGGAGGGATGGCTAGAGGGTTGTGTTCAGGCACCCTAATTAATTCTCTGACTTTTTTAGATTGTAGCTAATCCTCAGCCTCACAGATGAAAATTTCCCTCTGCAGGTAAAATCATTAGATGGTGAAACTTAGACAATGTTTTAATCAGACTCTGTGTCATCATATGACCCTAAAGGAATCTGGTTAACATATGCTAGCTCATCCTTCATCAGTCATAAAAATGAAAAGTCTCCTGGGAGAATTGTCCCTCTTATTCTTTCCAAATAATCCAGTAGTGGGGGTCCTACCAGGGCTAAACTGCCTGGAATTCATGAAATTTATTAGATCCTCACACAGCCTGACAAAGTCTTGTGGGTAGGGCTGGCTGAACTGAGACCCAAAAGTCCTAAGCTGAAGCAAGCTGAAAACAGTGTTCTTTTATTTGACCTAGGGTCTTGACTTGGGTGTGGCATTGGATGTCTTTGGCCCAGGAAGCAGAAAGGTGACTGCAGCTTGTGGTCAAGTCAGCTGAAAACTCCTCTGAAGACCTGGAGACACCTCCCTCCCTTAATGTAGGGAAAAATGGGTGTCTAAAGCCGGGATATGCACAGTGACCCCGGACCCATTAAACACTCTGTGTCCTTCGGCCTGAGTGGATATCAAGGGGCAGAGAACACTGCGAACTCAAAAAGGGTCTAACTAGAGGCCTTAACCACATGCTCTGTTTGAAGGGACTATAAAAGCATCTCGCTTTCTTTAGTGATCACAAGCCCGGATGAACTACTGGATGGTGACAGGTTGCTGTCTGGTACCCTTTGCATCTTTGGATGCTCCTCTTTCTTCCTATGTGGAAAACGTGACGCAGTCTGACCAATGGTCACAGTGCCTTCATGCACCATGACTGCACTCCCTTTCCTTCTCAAAATGTCTTCCAAGGGCTCTGCCATACACTTTATAGTTCTGCAATTAAAATGGGCAAACTGGAGACAGCTGGGTATGTTATGCTCCAAGCCCATGCAAAATAGTGTGTGGAAGTTCTGATGATGGATTTGTTTTCCACACTCTTAGCAAATATTAGACTTGGCAACTGACATGTAAAACAATTTGACCCAGGAAAAAGAAATGTTCCCCAATGCAGCACTTATCTTTGCTGATCAAATTTCTGGCTTTGGATCATCCAACATTACTGCAAAGATACAATCAGGCTCCAATGGCAGAACTGAAATATGACACAGGGAGACCGTCCTTATGAGCAGACATTCTGACTTTATAGGGGAGGGCCTTCACTAGGCCAAGAGGAGGGAATTAAAGTCTCTGGTATTTGGGACAGCCAAGGGCTTCCACAGCAGGAAATCCCCAAAATGTTATTACCGCAACAGTGAAACATAAACAACAGTAGTCAAGGAAATGCTTAAAAAAAACTAAGGCTTAAGGGAGAAGGAAATACAATAAAGAAATAAAGAGATTATTAGAGCATACTGTGATGGAGAACTACAACCTATACATCAGTGATTATTATTATTACTACAAAGGTGCATCCATAAGTGATAAAAACAGACTCTTTCTTCCCTAATCGGTACTTAAATACATAGCAGAACAGGTTTACCATCATAATCTTGAAGCGGACTCTGTTGAATGATCATATCATTGATCCACATCCGCAAAAAATGACAAGTCTTGAATTCTGGTAATGTCGAATTACAAATCGAATGTGATTTTGGGACGAGTGTTAACATGGGTCGAGATAGGGGTGAGATTTGTACTTCAACAATATCGGAGTTTGACATTGTCACCATGCGACTTCCAGACTTCGTTCAATGTGGATTCAACCGAATCCACTTCAAGATTATTATTGTAAACCAGCGGAACAAAAGTAAACTGAGAGAATTTATTTTAACTAGCACCAAGGAAGAATTAAAAATAAAAGCAATGATCTTAACCAGTAATCAAGTCCTGTCAATACTCACATAAAGTACAGTTGTGTACACTTACCATAAATGTACATGTTAGAGTGTATTCACTGTTGCAGTCATTATATTTGGGTAATCCTGCTGGCAGGTTGCCCTCAGTTGGCCTGAATTCCAAAGTCATGGGTCCTGCGTCGGCTGCTGTTGCCCCTTCCCTGATGTCAGGTCATCAGGGGTATAAAAGAAGGAGCCGACGCCATTTTCTTCAGTTTTTCTTGCCCCAGATGTCAGGTGCCCCCTAAAAGGGTAGCCAAAATGTATATATAAAATGACATGCACCAGTATAAACTTGACCTTCGTCTATAAGCAAATACACCACATAGGTTGCATAATTCTGAGAAGGAAAGATAAGTTCCAGCAGAAAAAACGGGGATGGCGGGTGGGTAACTTGGACTGCAACAGTGAATACACTTGAACATCTACATTTATGGTAAATGTACACAACTGTACTATGATCTTCGTGTTTCACTGTTGCAGTCATTACATTTGGGTAGAGTCCCAAAGCTATGGTTGGGAGGGTGGACCTAAACAGTATTAGGAGCGGCTAGGAGGCCCTGCAGAACTGCAGTGGCAAAGCCTGCCCTGGATTTAGAGTAGAGTGGCAGATGACAGTGCTTTGTAAAGGTGTGCACTGAACTCCACGTAGCATCCTCTAAAATGCCTTTGGTTGATACTCCCCTGAGAAAGGCTGCTGAAGTGGCTGCAGCTCTGGTTGAATGTGGCCTAATGCCCTTAGGCACTGGCTTGCCATGTTGAAAAAAGCAGAAACGAATGCAGTGGCCTATCCACTTTGAAAAAGTCTGCTTTGAGATAGCCTTTCCTTGTGATCCTGCAGCATATGCCACTAGTAATTTCTCTGTCTTCCTGAAAGCTTTGGTTCTGTCCAAGTAGAATCTAAGCTGTGTACGTTCAAGGAATGCAGAAATCTCTCCCCCTTGTTCTGTGGATTTGGATAAAAATTCGGCAGATGAATGGTTTGGTTAAGAGCCACACTGGACACCACTTTAGGAATAAATGTCAGGTTTGTCCTCATCAAAACCCTGTCTGGATAAAACATGATAAAAGGTTCCACAGCCATGAGTGCCTGTAGCTTTGAAACTCGTCTTGCAGAAGTTATTGCTAGGAGCAGAGCTGTTTTCCAAGATAAAAACTTTATATCAGCAGTAGCAGCTGGCTCAAAAGGAGGCAGGGTGAGTTTTTTCAAGACATAGTTGAGGTCCCATGCAGGTATTGGTGATCTCCTTGGAGGCCTTAAATTTTTGGCTCCTCTGAGGTACTGCTTTAATAAGGGATGAGAAAAGATTGGTGGCTCTGTATTGTAATGAGCCGAAATGGCAGAGGCATGAATTTTAATTGATGAAAAGGATAGGCCTTTGTCCAGCATCTCAGTTAAGTATTGCAAAATCTGATGAATATTCGGTACAGCTGTATCAGCTCCTTGTGCCTGGTTCCAAGCACAGAATCTCTTCCATTTTCCAGCATACAATTTTCTAGTACTGGGCCTTCTGGCTTCCAAAATGACATCCATCAAAGCTTTACTGAGAGGTGTGTTTTGTATGATCACATTAACCGCCATGCTGCCAGGTTTAAAGTCCTGAGTTGGCTGTGCAGGATCTGATTGTTTTGCTGGGACAGTAGATGGGGTATTTGAGGTAAGGTCCAAGCTGGGCAGTGAGACAAATTCTTTAGGATTGGATACCAGTACTGGTGGGGCAAGTCTGGGGCAATCAGTATCATCTTTGGCTTCTCCTGTCTGACCTTTAGGAGTACCTTGGGGAGGAGTGGCAGTGGAGGAAAGGCATATACTGATAGGGCATCCATTTTCCATGCTTGTCGGTGATAAGTCCTTGTGCAGAATCTTTTTAGTTGGTAGTTGTGAGGGGAGGCAAATAGATCTATGTCCGGGCATCCCCATTTCCTTGTTATCATGCTGAAGACTTGTGGATCCAGGTACCACTTGTGGGGATCTGTGAGATTTCTGCTTAGTTCATCTACCAGAGTATTTTCTTTTCCTGGCAGGAATTGTGCCTGCAGATGTACTTAGTAAGTCAATGCTGCGCCCCACAAAATCATGGCTAGTCTGAAAAGGGGGTAAGAATGTGTGCCCCCCTCCGCTTGTTTATATACCACATGACTGTGGTATTGTCTGTCTTGATCAGTAGTTGTCCTGGATGAATAAGGTCCTTGAAGGCTGTCAGGGCATTTTGAACAGCTAGCATCTCTTTTTGATTGATATGTAGATGCATTTGGTTTGGGGGCCATGTGCCCTGAATGCATCTTCCTGCCATGTGGGCCCCCCAGGCATAATCTGATGCAACTGTTGTTAGGGTCTGCCTGGCTGGGGGGTAATGTGAATGGCTGTCCCTTTTTCTGGTGACAAGCCCTCGACCACCATTGAAACTCCTGTTGCAGGCAGGGAATGAGAGTAACTATTGTCTCCAGGCTGTGGCAATGTTGAGTCCAAACACTTTTAAGTACCACTGAAGTTTCCTCATATGTAGTCTTGCATATGGAATTAGTAGAATGCAGGAAGCCATGAAGCCCAAAGCCTGCAGAATTTTTCTTGCAGATAACTGGGCCTTAGTTGCCAACATCTTGAAATAGGTAGTCAGTTGCCTTTGTTTGTCTGGCGTGAGATAAGCCATCTGGGCAGTTGTATTTAATCTTGCACCCAGGAATATTATCTCTTGAGAGGGTACTAGTTTTGATTTCTTTTCATGCATGTTAGAAGTCTTTTCACAAACGCCAGATGCTGTAGAAGAATGTCCTTGTTCTCTGCTTGAATTAGACAACCGTCCAAGTAAGGATATATTTGTATTCCTCTTTGCCTGCAGAATGCAATTACTGGTGCCAGGCCCTTTGTAAAGACCCTGGGTGCAGTAGATAAGCCAAAGGGCAGTGCAGAGAATTGGTAATGCATTGAGCCAGCCTTGAATCTGAGGTATCTTCTGCATGATTGTCTGATTGGGACATGCAGGTATGCCTCTTTTAAGTCTAAAGTCACAAGCCAAGCATTCTTGCCCAGCATGGGCAGAAGCTGCTGTAAAGTTAACATTTTGAATTTTGGTATATCCAGGAATGTGTTCAGAATAGATAGGTCCAGTATTGGTCTCCAGGCCTTGTCCTTTCTGGGTACCAAGAACAGTCTTGAGTAAAATCCTTGTCCCTACTCTTGCTCTGGTACTTGTTGAATGGCCCCCATGTCCATGAGGGATGAGACTTGTTTTTGTGCCTCTGCCCATTGATTTTTTTGGCAGATCTGGCCATCCGTTTGCCTTTTGCAGGGTATGGAAATGGAACTTGTAGCCCTGTGACACTGTTTAGAACCCACTTGTCCTAGGTTATAATGTGCCAATCTTGAGAAAAAAGTGCTAATTTTCCCCCTAAGGGTGCTGCCAGGAGATAAATGCTTGGTGCAGGCAGGGGGGAGTCATTGGGACTGTTTCCTGTAAGGTTGTGATTAGTCTTCTCCAACTTTGGAGGTAGAAGCACCCCATTGCTTTGACCTGTGTGAACCTTGCGCCTGGGATCTGCCTCTAGGCCGTCTGGATCTGCCCCTTTGAGGTCTGTCTGACACAGGAAAGGACCAATTCTTTGTAGGCCAGTGTTTACAAAACCTAGGTGGCTGTACTTGTAAAACATCTTTGACAGTTTGCATTGATTTTGCTTTGTCCTCCATTTTCTTTAACACCTCTTCTGCCTTAACACCAAACAAAGTATCATGCTGTAAAGGAGCATCTAATAATTTAACTTTGACATGATCAGGCAGATTTTGTTCCTTTAACCAAGCATGCCTCCTAATTACAGAACCCGTAACTGCGGCCCTGCAGGAGGCCTCCAAAGAATCAAAAAGTACAGTTGTGTACACTTACCATAAATGTAGATGTTAGAATGTATTCACTGTTGCAGTCATTACACTTGGGTTATCCTGCTGGCAGGCTACCCTCAGTCGGCCTGAATTCCAAAGCCTAGGTCCGGCATCGGTTGCTGTTGCCTCCTCCCGGACGTCAGTGCGCCAGGGGTTTAAAAGATGCAGCCAACATTTTCTTCAGTATTTCTTGCCCCAGATGTCAGGTGCCCCCAAAAGGGTAGGCTAAAAATATGCCAATAAAACATGCATGCACCAAAATGTATATAATACCTTCATCTACAAGCAAATACACCACATAGGTTGTATAGATTAGAGAAGTGCAGATAAGCTGCAGCAAAGATATGGGGGATGGTGGGTGGGTAACCTGGACTGCAACAGTGAATACACTCAAACATCTACATTTATGGTAAGTGTACACAACTGTACTATGTTCTTTGTGTTTCACTGTTGCAGTCATTACACTTGGGTTGAATCCCAAAGCTATGGTTGGGAGGGTGGAGCTAAATAGCATTAGGAGTGGCTATGAGGCCCTGCAGAACTGCAGTGGCAAAGCCTGCCCTGGATTTAGAGTACAGTGGTAAACGACAGTGCTTTGTAAAGGTGTGCACTGAACTCCAGGTAGCAGCCTCTAAAATGTCTTTGGTTGGTACTCCCCTGAGGAAGGCTGCTGAAGTGGCTGCTGCTCTGGTTGAATGTGGCCTAATGCCCTTAGGCACTGGCTTGCCATGTTGAAAAAAGCAGAAACGAATGCAGTGGCCTATCCACTTTGAAAAAGTCTGCTTTGAGATAGCCTTTCCTTGTGATCCTGCAGCATATGCCACTAGTAATTTCTCTGTCTTCCTGAAAGCTTTGGTTCTGTCCAAGTAGAATCTAAGCTGTGTACGTTCAAGGAATGCAGAAATCTCTCCCCCTTGTTCTGTGGATTTGGATAAAAATTCGGCAGATGAATGGTTTGGTTAAGAGCCACACTGGACACCACTTTAGGAATAAATGTCAGGTTTGTCCTCATCAAAACCCTGTCTGGATAAAACATGATAAAAGGTTCCACAGCCATGAGTGCCTGTAGCTCTGAAACTCGTCTTGCAGAAGTTATTGCTAGGAGCAGAGCTGTTTTCCAAGATAAAAACTTTATATCAGCAGTAGCAGCTGGCTCAAAAGGAGGCAGGGTGAGTTTTTTCAAGACATAGTTGAGGTCCCATGCAGGTATTGGTGATCTCCTTGGAGGCCTTAAATTTTTGGCTCCTCTGAGGTACTGCTTTAATAAGGGATGAGAAAAGATTGGTGGCTCTGCATTGTAATGAGCCGAAATGGCAGAGGCATGAATTTTAATTGATGAAAAGGATAGGCCTTTGTCCAGCATCTCAGTTAAGTATTGCAAAATCTGATGAATATTCGGTACAGCTGTATCAGCTCCTTGTGCCTGGTTCCAAGCACAGAATCTCTTCCATTTTCCAGCATACAATTTTCTAGTACTGGGCCTTCTGGCTTCCAAAATGACATCCATCAAAGCTTTACTGAGAGGTGTGTTTTGTATGATCACATTAACCGCCATGCTGCCAGGTTTAAAGTCCTGAGTTGGCTGTGCAGGATCTGATTGTTTTGCTGGGACAGTAGATGGGGTATTTGAGGTAAGGTCCAAGCTGGGCAGTGAGACAAATTCTTTAGGATTGGATACCAGTACTGGCGGGGCAAGTCTGAGGCAATCAGTATCATCTTTGGCTTCTCCTGTCTGACCTTTAGGAGTACCTTGGGGAGGAGTGGCAGTGGAGGAAAGGCATATACTGATAGGGCATCCATTTTCCATGCTTGTCGGTGATAAGTCCTTGTGCAGAATCTTTTTAGTTGGTAGTTGTGAGGGGAGGCAAATAGATCTATGTCCAGGCATCCCCATTTCCTTGTTATCATGCTGAAGACTTGTGGATCCAGGTACCACTTGTGGGGATCTGTGAGGTTTCTGCTTAGTTCATCTACCAGAGTATTTTCTTTTTCTGGCAGGAATTGTGCCTGCAGATGTACTTAGTAAGTCAATGCTGCGCCCCACAAAGTCATGGCTAGTCTGAAAAGGGGGTAAGAATGTGTGCCCCCCCCCCGCTTGTTTATATACCACATGACTGTGGTATTGTCTGTCTTGATCAGTAGTTGTCCTGGATGAATAAGGTCCTTGAAGGCTGTCAGGGCATTTTGAACAGCTAGCATCTCTTTTTGATTGATATGTAGATGCATTTGGTTTGGGGGCCATGTGCCCTGAATGCATCTTCCTGCCATGTGGGCCCCCCAGGCATAATCTGATGCAACTGTTGTTAGGGTCTGCCTGGCTGGGGGGTAATGTGAATGGCTGTCCCTTTTTCTGGTGACAAGCCCTCGACCACCATTGAAACTCCTGTTGCAGGCAGGGAATGAGAGTAACTATTGTCTCCAGGCTGTGGCAATGTTGAGTCCAAACACTTTTAAGTACCACTGAAGTTTCCTCAAATGTAGTCTTGCATATGGAATTAGTAGAATGCAGGAAGCCATGAAGCCCAAAGCCTGCAGAATTTTTCTTGCAGATAACTGGGCCTTAGTTGCCAACATCTTGAAAT
This sequence comes from Protopterus annectens, assembly GCF_019279795.1. Classification (NCBI taxonomy): domain Eukaryota; kingdom Metazoa; phylum Chordata; order Ceratodontiformes; family Protopteridae; genus Protopterus; species Protopterus annectens. Next base: position 936,451,678 of record NC_056732.1, on the reverse strand, counting down.
AGGTAGTCAGTTGCCTTTGTTTGTCTGGCGTGAGATAAGCCATCTGGGCAGTTGTATTTAATCTTGCACCCAGGAATATTATCTCTTGAGAGGGTACTAGTTTTGATTTCTTTTCATGCATGTTAGAAGTCTTTTCACAAACGCCAGATGCTGTAGAAGAATGTCCTTGTTCTCTGCTTGAATTAGACAACCGTCCAAGTAAGGATATATTTGTATTCCTCTTTGCCTGCAGAATGCAATTACTGGTGCCATGCCCTTTGTAAAGACCCTGGGTGCAGTAGATAAGCCAAAGGGCAGTGCAGAGAATTGGTAATGCATTGAGCCAGCCTTGAATCTGAGGTATCTTCTGCATGATTGTCTGATTGGGACATGCAGGTATGCCTCTTTTAAGTCTAAAGTCACAAGCCAAGCATTCTTGCCCAGCATGGGCAGAAGCTGCTGTAAAGTTAACATTTTGAATTTTGGTATATCCAGGAATGTGTTCAGAATAGATAGGTCCAGTATTGGTCTCCAGGCCTTGTCCTTTCTGGGTACCAAGAACAGTCTTGAGTAAAATCCTTGTCCCTACTCTTGCTCTGGTACTTGTTGAATGGCCCCCATGTCCATGAGGGATGAGACTTGTTTTTGTGCCTCTGCCCATTGATTTTTTGGCAGATCTGGCCATCCGTTTGCCTTTTGCAGGGTATGGAAATGGAACTTGTAGCCTTGTGACACTGTTTAGAACCCACTTGTCCTAGGTTATAATGTGCCAATCTTGAGAAAAAAGTGCTAATTTTCCCCCTAAGGGTGCTGCCAGGAGATAAATGCTTGGTGCAGGCAGGGGGGAGTCATTGGGACTGTTTCCTGTAAGGTTGTGATTAGTCTTCTCCAACTTTGGAGGTAGAAGCACCCCATTGCTTTGACCTGTGTGAACCTTGCGCCTGGGATCTGCCTCTAGGCCGTCTGGATCTGCCCCTTTGAGGTCTGTCTGACACAGGAAAGGACCAATTCTTTGTAGGCCAGTGTCTACAAAACCTAGGTGGCTGTACTTGTAAAACATCTTTGACAGTTTGCATTGATTTTGCTTTGTCCTCCATTTTCTTTAACACATCTTCTGCCTTAACACCAAACAAAGTATCATGCTGTAAAGGAGCATCTAATAATTTAACTTTGACATGATCAGGCAGATTTTGTTCCTTTAACCAAGCATGCCTCCTAATTACAGAACCCGTAACTGCGGCCCTGCAGGAGGCCTCCAAAGAATCAAAAAGTACAGTTGTGTACACTTACCATAAATGTAGATGTTAGAATGTATTCACTGTTGCAGTCATTACACTTGGGTTATCCTGCTGGCAGGCTACCATCAGTCGGCCTGAATTCCAAAGCCTAGGTCCGGCGTCGGTTGCTGTTGCCTCCTCCCGGACGTCAGTGCGCCAGGGGTTTAAAAGATGCAGCCAACATTTTCTTCAGTATTTCTTGCCCCAGATGTCAGGTGCCCCCAAAAGGGTAGGCCAAAAATATGCCAATAAAACATGCATGCACCAAAATGTATATAATACCTTCATCTACAAGCAAATACACCACATAGGTTGTATAGATTAGAGAAGTGCAGATAAGCTGCAGCAAAGATATGGGGGATGGTGGGTGGGTAACCTGGACTGCAACAGTGAATACACTCAAACATCTACATTTATGGTAAGTGTACACAACTGTACTATGTTCTTTGTGTTTCACTGTTGCAGTCATTACACTTGGGTTGAATCCCAAAGCTATGGTTGGGAGGGTGGAGCTAAATAGCATTAGGAGCGGCTATGAGGCCCTGCAGAACTGCAGTGGCAAAGCCTGCCCTGGATTTAGAGTACAGTGGTAAACGACAGTGCTTTGTAAAGGTGTGCACTGAACTCCAGGTAGCAGCCTCTAAAATGTCTTTGGTTGGTACTCCTCTGAGGAAGGCTGCTGAAGTGGCTGCTGCTCTGGTTGAATGTGGCCTAATGCCCTTAGGCACTGGCTTGCCATGTTGTGAATAGCAGAAACGAATGCAGTGGCCTATCCACTTTGAAATAGTCTGCTTTGAGATAGCCTTTCCTTGTGATCCTGCAGCATATGCCACTAGTAGTTGCTCTGTTTTTCAGAAAGCTTTGGTTCTGTTCAAGTAGAAGCGTAGCTGTCTGTCTATGTCCAAAGAATGCAGAATTCTCTCCCCCTTATTCTGTGGGTTTGGATAAAAAGTAGGCAGATGAATAGTTTGGTTAAGGGCCACACTGGACACTACCTTAGGCATAAATGTCGGGTTTGTCCTCAGAGAAACCCTGTCTGGATAAAAAAATGATAAAAGGTTCCACAGCCATGAGTGCCTGTAGCTCTGAGACTCGTCTTGCAGAGGTTATTGCTAGGAGCAGAGCTGTTTTCCAAGATAAAAACTTTATATCAGCTGTAGTGGCTGGCTCAAAAGGAGGCAGGGTGAGTTTTTCCAAAACATAATTGAGGTCCCATGCAGGTATTGGTGATCTCCTTGGATGCCTTAAGTTTTTGGCTCCTCTGAGGTAATGCCTTAACAAGGGATGAGGAAAGATTGGTGGCTCTGTATTGTAATGAGCCAAAATGGCAGAGGCATGAATTTTAATTGATGAAAAGGATAGGCCTTTGTCCAGCATCTCAGTTAAGTATTGCAAAATCTGAGGAATATTTGGTACAGCTGTGTCAATTCCTTGTGCCTGGTTCCAAGCCGAGAATCTCTTCCATTTTCCAGCGTAAGATTTCCTAGTACTAGGCCTTCTGGCCACCAAAATGACATCCATTACAGCTTTAGTGAGAGGTGCGTTTTGTATCACTACATTATGTGCCATGCTGCCAGATTTAAGGTCGTTAGTTGGCTGTGCAGTATCTGATTGTTTTGTTGGGATAGTAGATGAGGTATCTGAGGCAAGGTCCAAGCCGGGCATTGAGACAAGTTCCTTAGGATTGGATACCAGTGCTGGTGGGGCCAGTCTGGGGCAATCAGTATCATCTTTGGCTTCTCTTGTCTGACCTTTAGGGGTACCTTGAGGAGGAGAGGCAGTGGAGGAAAGGCTTATACTGCTAAGCTTTTCCAGCTGAAAGATGCAGCGTCCACTTTCCATGCTTGTCTGTGATGAGTCCTTGTGCAGAATCTTTTTAGTTGGTAGTTGTGAGGAGAGGCAAATAGATCTATATCCAGGCATCCCCATTTCCTCGTTATCATGCTGAAGACTTGTGGATCCATTTTCCACTCGTGGGGATCCATGAGGTTTCTGCTTAGTTCGTCCGCCAGAGTATTTATCTTTCCTGGCAGGAATTGTGCCTGCAGATGTACTTGGCAAGTCAATGCTGTGTCCCACAAAGTCATGGCTAGTCTGCAAAGGGGGCAAGAATGAGTGTCTCCCTGCTTGTTTATATACCACATGACCGTGGTTGTTGTCTGTCTTTATCAGTAGTTGTCCCGGATGAAGTAGGTCCTTGAAGGCTGTCGGGGCATTCTGAACAGCTAGCATCTCTTTTTGATTGATATGTAGATGCATTTGGTTTGCGGACTATGTGCCTTGAATACATCTTTCCGTCATGTGGGCCCCCCAGGCATAATCTGATGCATCCGTTGTTAATGTCTGCCTGGCTGGGGATAAAGTGAATGGCTGTCCCTTGTTCTGGTGACAAGCCTTCGCCCACCAACGAAACTCCTGTTGCAGGCAGGGAATGAGAGTAATTATTGTTTCCAGGCTGTGGCAATGTTGAGTCCAAACACTTCTTAGGTACCATTGAAGTTTCCTCATATGCAGTCTCGCATATGGAATTAGTAGAATGCAGGATGCCATGAAGCCCAAAGCCTGCATAATTTTTCTTGCAGATAATTGGGCCTTTATTGCCAACAGGTTGAAATAGGTAGTCAGTTGCCTTTGTTTGTCTGGCGTGAGATAAGCTATCTGAGCAGTTGTATTTAAGCTTGCACCCAGGAATATTATCTCTTGAGAGGGTACTAGTTTTGATTTCTTTTCGTTGACTGTGCAGCCTAGGCCTGTTAGAAATCTCTTTACAAACGCCAGATGCTGTAGTAGAATGTCCTTGTTTTCTGCGTGAATGAGGCAGTCGTCCAAGTAAGGATATATTTGTATTCCTCTGTCTGCAGAATGCAATTACTGGTGCCAGGCACTTTGTGAAGACCCTGGGCGCAGTAGATAAGCCAAAGGGCAGTGCAGAGAATTGGTAGTGCATTGAGCCAGCTTTGAATCTGAGGTATCTTATGCATGCTTGTCTGACTGGGACATGCAGGTATGCCTCTTTTAGGTCTAAAGCCACAAGCCAAGCCTTCTTGCCCAGCATGGGCAGAAGTTGCTGTAAAGTCAACATTTTGAATTTTGGTATATCCAGAAATGTGTTTAGAATAGATAGGTCCAGTACTGGTCTCCAGGTCTTGTCCTTTCTTGGTACCAAGAACAGTCTTGAATAAAATCCATGTCCCTGCTCTTGCTCTGGTACTTGTTGAATGGCCCTCATGTCCATGAGGGATGAGACCTGCTTTTGTGCCTCTGCCCATTGATGTTTTGGCAGGTCTGGCCAACCGTTTGTCCTTGGAAGGGTATGAAAGTGAAACTTGTAGCCTTGTGACACTATGTCTAGGACCCATTTGTCCTGGGTTATTATGTGCCAGTTTTGAGAAAAAAGTGCTAGTTTCCCCCCCCTAAAGGTGCTGCCAGAAAATAAGTGCTTGGTGCAGGCAGGGGGAATTCATTGGGACTGTTTCCTGTATGGCTGTGATTTGTCTTCTCCACTTTTGGAGGTAGAAGCACCCCATTGTTTAGACCTGTACGAACCTTGAGGCTGGGATCTGCCTCTTGGGCGTCTGTATCTGCCCCTTTGTGGTCTGTCTGACACTGGAAAGGACCAATTCTTTGTAGGCCAGTGTCTGCTAAATCTTGGAGGCTGAACCTGTAAGAAATCCTTAACTGTTTGCATAGATTTAGCTTTGTCCTCCATTTTCTTTAACACCAAACAAAGTATCATGCTGTAATGGGGCATCTAATAACTTTGCTTTGACATGATCAGGCAGACTTTGTTCCTTTAACCAAGCATGCCTCCTGATGACAGAACCCGTAACAGCAGCTCTGCAGGAGGCCTCCAAAGAATCAAAACCACATTGCAAAGTATGCTTTCCAACTTGTTCAGCTGCATGCATTAAATCCTGTATTTCTTTGTTTTCTGCATATTCAGAATTTGTCAACATTTTCTGTTTAAGCAGTGACATAATATATTGCTGATATTTGAGCATATGAAACTGACAATTTAAAGCCCTTATAGCCAAGGTAGCGGAAGTGTAAATCTTTTTTCCCCATCTGTCCAATGCCCTAGAATCCCTGTCAGAGGGGGTAGGGTTTTTTGCAGCGGAAGCCTTGGCCCCTTTGGGACCCTGAGAGATAGTTTCTGGGTCAGCAGCAGGGATTTTGAAAAGGAATTTATGAGTCAGGAACCCTGTAGTACCTGTCTGGCTTATCAGGAGCTGGAGGTAAGAAGTCAGGGGTCAGACTGGACTCTGAAAATGCATCATCAACAATGTCTAACACAGCTGGAATAGCTAGGGGCCTGTGTTGTGGTAGTAAAAGGAAGTCTCTGAGCCTTTTCTTAGATTCTGAAAAATCTTGGCTCTCCCAGTAGAAATGCTCTCTCATGGTATGCAAGGTTTCCCCAAAAGAGTAATCCTCAGGAGGAGAGGCTGAAGGGATAGATTCTTCAGCATCAGAATCCTCATAGGGAGGAAGAGAGTATTCCTGATCAGAAGAGGAATCAGATAAATGGAAATCTGATCTGAAGATTCATATTCTGTCTCTTGTCTAGGACTTTTATCGGGTGGGGGTTGGGAACCCCTGATCAAAGTAATTAAGTCTTCGGCCATTTTGAGCATCTGTTTTTTGGGCATGAAGGCCTGTCCATGAGGCAGTTGTACTTGTTTCTTTGTCTTTAAGGGTGCTTTAGTCTTTGCCTTTGAAGCTGAAGTCGTTTTAATGTATAACTGAGTTGGTCTGAAAACACCCTCAGAAGCCGATGCCTGCTCAGCGGCTCTGGACCCATCTGAGGGAATAGTCTCCGAAGGTCCAACACCTTGAGCTTCCAGTGGCCTAGGCGACTCCACGTGGGAGTCGGTAGCGGCCTGCGGGTCTAAAGCAGCGGGCGTCAGGTGCTGCGAAGACACATCACTGAGAACCGGCGAACCAGCGACTGGCTTAGAAGAAGCCTCGTCGGTTTTGGACCTCAGATGCCTGTCCTTTTCTTTGCGTTTCTTGTAAATTCCGGTAGTCGGATGGCTATCCGACAACATCGTATAATTAAATCTTCTGCCAAAAAAGTGTAATGCAAAATCGTACCGACGCTTAATAGTATGTTGGTTAAATCTAGCACAAAACCGACAACTAGCAACATCGTGGTCAGGGCCTAGGCAAGGAATACAGTAAGAATGAAAGTCCTTATGAGGTATTTGCTTCCCACAAGAAATACAATTATTAATTTTTTCTGACATCGGTCTGGAGCAAGAAAAACGTTTCCCCAATGAGGTACTTCGCTTTTAATGAAGACTTCGGATCTGAAATTCAAACACGAAAATCTCAGGAGTTGGCTGACCGGCACTTGCAAACTGCTTATGCTTCGGGCACCGCACAGCAAGAAATACTGAAGAAAATGGCATCAGCTACATCTTTTATACCCCTGGCACACTGATGTCAGGGAGGAGGCGACAGCAACCGACGCCGGACCTAGACTTTGGAATTCAGGCCGACTGAGGGTAGCCTGCCAGCAGGATAACCCAAGTGTAATGTCTGCAACAGTGAAACACGAAGAACATCCACATTGCAAAGTATGCTTTCCAACTTGTTCAGCTGCATGCAATAAATCCTGCATTTCCTTGTTTTCTGCACATTCAGAGTTTAACAACATTTTCTGTTTAAGCAATGCCATGATATGTTGCTGATATTTGAGCAAATGAAACTGACAGTTTAAGGCCCTTATAGCGAAGGTAGCAGATGTGTAAACCTTTTTTACCCATCTATCTAGAGCTCTAGAATCTCTGTCAGAGGGGGTAAGGTTTTTTGCAGCGGAAGCCTTAACTCCTTTGGGACCCTGAGAAATAGTCTCTGGGTCTGCAGCAGGGTTTTTAAAAAGGAATTTATGAGAGTCAGGAACCCTGTAATATCTATCGGGCTTAACAGGAGCTGGAGGTAAGGAGTCAGGGGTAAGACTAGACTCCGAAAACACATCATCTACAATGTCTAACACAGGTGGAATGGCTAGAGGCCTGTGTTGAGGAAGTAAAAGGAAATCTCTGAGCCTCTTTTTAGATTATGAAAAATCTTGGCTCTCCCAGTGGAAATGCTCCCTCATGGTATGCAAGGTTTCGCCAAAAGAATAGTCCTCTGGAGGAGAAGCTGAAGGTATAGATTCTTCAGCATCAGAATCCTCATAGGGGGGAAGAGAATATTCCTGATCAGAAGAGGAATCAGAAGAAATAGAAGCCTGATCTGAAGATTCAGTCAGTCTCCTGCCTAGGCCTCTTATCTGGAGGGGGATGGGAACCCCTGATCAAGGTAATCGAGTCTTCGCCCATTTTGAGCATCTGTTTTTTGGGCATAGAGGCCTGTCGATGTGGCTCTTGAGTTTGTTTCTTTGCTTTAGAAGGTGCTTTAGTCTTTGCCTTTGACACTGAAGTAGGTTTAATGTAAAGATGTTTAGGTCTGAATACACCCTCAGAAGCCGGTGACTGCTCAGCGGCTCCGGACCCATCTGAGGGAATGGTATCTGAGGCTCCAACACCTTGAGTTTCCTGTGGCATGGCCGACTCCACGTGGGAGTCGGTAGCGGCCTGTGACTCTAAAGTAGAGGGCGTCAGGGGCTGAGAAAGCGCCTCACTGAGAACTGGCGAACCGGCGACTGGCTTAGGAGAACCTTCGTCAGTTTTGGGCCTTGGTTGTTTCTCGCTCACCTTTTCTTTGTGTTTTTTGTGAACTCCAGTAGTCGGATGGCTATCCAACGACATTTCTGGAAAATAAAACCGGCGTCCAAAATAGTTTAAAGCAAAATCATACCGACGCTTAATAGTGTGTTGGTTAAATCTAGCACAAAACTGACAACCAGAAACGTTGTGAGCAGGGCCTAGGCAAGGAATACAGTAAGAATGAAAAGTCCATATGAGGTATTTGCTTTCCACAAGAAATACAATTTACTTTTTCTGACATCGGTCTGGAGCAAGAAAAAAGTTTCCCCAACGGGGAACTTAGCTTTATTGAAGACTTCGGATCTGAAATTCGAGCACGAAAATCTCAGGAGTCGGCCGACCGGCACTTACGAACTGCTTCTGCTTCGGGCACCACAAGGCAAGAAAGACTGGAGAAAATTAGAAGTTATGTACCTACCATAACGTTCCATGTTAGTTGTCTTCTCTCGCCTTCTTTCTTGCTGGATGGGTTCGGAGCCGATCCTCGGCTCCGACTCGGCACTTGCTAAGCTCGAGAGCTAATTTTACCAGCTCGAGGCAACCCTATATCCCATGATGCAAGGCGGAGATTACTCAGATCTCGTTTTGTAGCTAAAGAAATAGTAGTATTTTCTTCCAACTTAGGAGGAAGAAATAAAATACTAAATAACATCATAAACCTGTAGAAAGGATCCACATAACCTAGCGAAAATAGAGGATGAATAATCTTCTCGGTCTGACCAGGCTAGGGGGAAGGAGGGCGGGACGCAAGAAAGAAGGCGAGAGAAGACAACTAACATGGAACGTTATGGTAGGTACATAACTTCTAAATGTTAAGTTGTCAATCTGCCTTCATTTGCTGGATGGGACAGCGTCCTAGCACCTCTTTCCTGGGTGGCTCATTGGAACAGACTCTTGAGAACGGTGGAACCAAAATTTGCTCTGTCTCTGGAGACCAAATCTAATTTGTAATGTGAGACAAAGGTATGAGGAGAGGCCCATGTGGCTGCTGCACAAATAGTGTCTATTGGAAGTCTAGCTTGAAAAGCTGTAGATGTAGCTAGAGCTCTGGTAGAATGGGCTTTTGGGATAGAAACCAATTCTTTGCCCCTGAGCTGATAAATGTAAGTGATCAAGGAAGACAGCCACCTAGATAAAGTTACCTTAGAAACTGGAAGGCCTTTCCTGTTCTCTGCATAGGATAGAAAAAGTTGATCAGACTTCCTAAAAATTTTTGTCTTATCTAGATAATATCTCAGCTGACGGTGAACATCGAGATAATGTAACTTTTGTTCAGCTCTGTCTGAATAATTCGGGAAAAATACTGGAAGATCAATGGACTGATTTAGGTTAGTCTGAGATGCCACCTTTGGTAAGAAAGACGGATTAGTTCTTAGGGATACCCTATCTTTGTGAAATATTAGATAGGGAGGGCGAACACAGAGAGCATGAAGCTCAGATACTCTCCTGGCAGATGTAATGGCAACTAGAAAAAGTGTCTTCCAAGAAAGCAATTTCAAGGAACAGGCAGCTGCAGGTTCGAAAGGGGGAAGAATCAAGGATGTTAAAACTAAATTTAGATCCCACTGTGGTGGGGGGTCTCTAATTGGAGGTTTCAATAAAAAGATACCTCGAAGGAATGCCTTGCAAAGTTTATGTGACATAATGTTGTGGTCCAAAAAGCCTATGTGAAAATTTGAAATGGCTGCCAGTTGAACTTTCACTGTGGAAGAAGAGGATCCTGAATTAAAAATGTCAGCTAGGAAGTCCAATACCGAATGAATTGGAGCAGTATAGGGGTCTATGTTCCTAGCTTTTGCCCAGAAAGAGAAACGTCGCCATTTACTAGTGTAGATCTTTCTGGTAGAAGATTTTAGGGAAGCTACTATGATATCCCGTACAGGATTAGAAATCATAGGAAGCCTGGCTAAGGATGGAAGTGGAGCAACCAAGCAGTGAGGTTGAGAGAGGGTATGGATTGGTGCAGTTGACCCGACTGGTGGGTCAGAAGATCTGGAACCGGGTCCAGATGCCATGGCTGATGTAGTAGACTCAGGGGAGTCTAAATGTTTCCTCTTACATGTCCTCTTACGGGGGGTTCTCCTGACGGATCAGGAGAAGCCTCGGAAGAGGAAGATATTCCCAATGGGGAAACCTGAGGTGTTGGATCTCTGGGTCCGGGAGCAAGAGAGTGAGAAGAGATGTCAGCAGGCACTGTAGTGGGAGGAGCTGATGGAACTGTCCGTTGACTAAGCCCAGGGGCTAGTACACTCCTCATCACCTCGAAGGCTCCCCCATCAGAGAGACCAGAAGGCTCCCGCTCCGAAGAGATAGGAACCCCAGGCCTCACCAAGAGGGAAGGCTCCGAGGCAGATGTCGGGGCCGAGCTCACCAACACCGAAGCTCCGAGAGGGAGAATGGGGTCGGACAAAGGTCCGATGCCACTCGCCCCCTCGGAGCCGACGAGAGAGAGCAGATGCCCGGATCCCTCCAATGAAGGTCTCAAGGAGGAAATCGGAGCCGAGGATGATGGAGCCGAAAGGGGTTGTATCGGCTCCGAAGTCACAACGGTACCAGTTCCGAGGAGCTCTGGCTCCGAGCTCTGTAAGAGAGTCGAAGTAGGAATGTTCAGTGGATGTGATATAGATACCGTCTGTTGAGATGGGCTATGGAGAATTTGGGCCAATGCCTGAGACTTTAATAGTCTACTCACCACTCTCACCACTCTCTCAAGGTCGTGATCAGATAGCCTGGATGACCGAGAAGATCGGCTCCGATGGCTCCGCTCCGAGAGCAAGGGTGATCTCGGAGCTGAATGAATGGATTCCACAGAAGGGGATCGAGATCTCTTTTTCGAGATCAATGGAGCCATCGGAGCCGAAGAGACGTCGGCTCCAACCGGAGCCGACACTGAGTGTCTAGACTTAACAGTATCGGCGCCGGATGGAGCCGATACTGACACTGGTATGGAAGGATCGGCTCCGGCCAGAGCCGATCTCGAACCAGGTGAGGACGAACCTGAAGCCGACGGCTTGGAAGCCTGAGCCAAAGGCTTAGCAGGTTTCGAGGGCTTCCCCGGCGCCGACTTAGTCGGGGAGCTCTCGGGTTTTAATAAGCCCCTTAAAATGAGCTTATTTTTTCGTTCCTGCAGGACTCTTGGGCTGAAAGCATGACAGATAGCACAAGAGTCCTGCAGGTGAGAAGGTCCCAGGCAATAAACACAAGAAGTGTGACCGTCTGTCAGAGACATCTTCTGACAGCACGAGTCACACTTCTTGAAACCTGAGACCTTAGTGTCCTTCGACATAACTGTGTCGATGAAACACTGAAACACACTGACACACAAACACACTCAGTCCAAAATTAAATTAAATGAAAATAATTTATTTTACACTAACAGGGATACTGACAGTCGCACACAAAAAATTCCCTGACAGGAAAAAATTTAGGGAGGGGAAGGCCTAAGGCCTAACAAGGGGTAAGGGAATAATCCACTTAAAAGAGGGAACACTTACAGGAATAGGGTTAACGTGAATCGACAACTAACAAAAAATAATACCTAGGTGAAAAAAGTTAGAAAAGGGGGTAGACAAGAGTCTATAAAAGTTCACTTACCTGGAGCTGGTAAAAAAAGGCACCTCGTTAGCGAAGCGGCAAACGAGATCCGAGTAATCTCCGCCTTGCATCATGGGATATAGGGTTGCCTCGAGCTGGTAAAATTAGCTCTTTAGCTTAGCAAGTGCCGAGTCGGCTCCGAACCCATCCAGCAAGAATGAAGGCGAGATTGACAACTTAACATTGGCTTCTGCTCCTCCTTTTATACCCCTGACGACCTGACATCAGGGAAGGGGCGACAGAAGCCGACGCAGGACCCAAGACTTTGGAATTCAGGCTGACTGAGGGCAACCTGCCAGCAGGATTACCCAAATGTAATGACTGCAACAGTGAAACAGGAAGCAATTATTTGAGGAACAAGTAGGTGACTTATGAGGGCCAATAAATAGTATACAGCTTGAGGTGACTGGTGCATGACAGTTTACAGAAACAACATATCTAAATGAGGGACTCTAGGAACACCTCCAATGGTGGCAATGGGGAAGTTCCCACCACTCCATCAAAAATATGAAGTAGTAAATAAAATGCTGATAGTATGTACTAGCATCACTTGCGCCTGTTTAGGGTTGTGACTTTTGGAGATGTCCAAAGTAGATCACTTCCAACTGATGCAAAATCTTTTGCAGTGCAAACCATTCTCAATAAAAGAAAATATTTACTGATATTTTCTTACAAAGAGAGACTCTATTGTGGAATTTCAGTAGCAGTTTCCTAATTGGGACATTTCTAACTGAAGCAACAGCTTTTGCAGAACAAAACATAATCAGCAACTGAAAAGATCTATTAATATCTGCTCACAAAATAGACTAGTATGCAATTTCAGCTGCTTCTGTTGTTTATTACTTATCGAGCTAATCACCGTACAAAAAAAAAAATATCTTGGACAAGAAGCTTGTAAAAATAATTAAAATAGATAGGAAAAATATATCTAAAATAAATTACTAAAACTAAACTGCTCCAAATGCAGGGTTCAGGAAAATTATCCAACAAAGATGATATTTCAAGGACGTCCTAAAGTTAGTTTCAGTATTCCACACCCAAAAACCGTGAAGGTAGGCGATTCCAAAGAACTAGTGCAATGTAGGTAAAAGATAGCATGTCCAAATTTTCCACACAGACCCTCAGGAGAACTAGCAGCCCTTCTGACGACCTGAGGAAGACTAGTGGGGATATATGGGATAATAATAAAAAAGCAATTCCATTTCTCAATTAAGCAGAGCTCCGCAAAGCACAGCAGATCATCAGCTGCTCACATAACACACATGCGGTACTAGCATTCTGGCTTTCATTTAATAAGCACTGACTGATGATACAGTTTCCAAAATGAATGCATGTAATAAATGTAGCAGCATGCTTTCCTTGCAATAGTTACTAAGATACTGAACTACTAAATGCATTCATTTAAAAAGCCAGAATATCACCTGAGACGTCTTAAATAAATGCTAGTACTGCAGATGCACCCCTTCGGCAACTGCCAACTGCACCTCCTAGAATCATGTGCCTGGGGTAGTCACCCCCTTCGCCATAGCAGTCAATCTGTAATGCTAGCTACAGATAATCCTTTTTCTCTAGGATAGTGTTCTTGCCACTTCCTCTGACAAACAGCTGCACTTCAACAACAACTTGAAACAAACTCAGTATATGTCCATTACTACATTTAGCAGAAAGTTTAACACAGGGAATTATGAGATAATTTTTTATGGTTAGAATACCAGGGACTCCATTTCATCACTGTTAATGACTACTACAGCCTTTTTATGCCTAGCCATACATACCAAATCTCTGAAAAGTTCTGGTACCCTTGATAACTGTAAGCAGGGTCTTGGGAGATGAAACATTTACAAGCAGAGGCCTGAGTGATGAACCATTTACCAGTTGTCTGTGTCCATTAGAGACATAGGTGTCAAGCCAGGGATGAATTTCCTGTTCCCCATCCAAATGTCCAAGTTATACTTGAATTGAATTAGGGAGAATGTCTGCTTCAGGATGGCATAGTGGTGCAGCGGTAGCGTCGCCTCACAGCAAGAGGTTCTCTGGTTCGATTCTCAGCTGGGGTGCCTTCTGTGTGGAGTCTGTATGTCCTCCTTGCATTCGTGTGTGTTTCCTCTGGGTGCTCTGGTTTCCTCCCACGTTACAAAGACATGCATCTGGAGCATTTCTCCCAAGGCCTCCATTGAAAATTGGCTTTGTTCCAAGTCTGACTTTCCTGGTTAACAAATGATAAATAAATAAATAAACATTGATGGGGAGCCTGTACCAGGGAAGGGGTAGTCTCTAGGATACATACCTGTCTCTCCAGCAGGTCCTCTTTATATCACAGGCAAGGTTAAAGTCTTTAGAACAGGTAACTTTGGTGCTGTTTGTTTTGCTGATATGCAGGAGGTCCATCAGAGTGGGGTCTGACAATGCCCTGTATTGCCAGGCACAGATTTCCCCTCAACAGCCTAGCCTGTAGGAAACAAAATACAGGAAATAAGGTCGGCAACGGACATGTTACTTATGCCCTGTGTTCTTTCAGTGAGGAACCTTTGTGGATGTTCCAATTGTTGGATGTGCCTGGTTAGGTACATACCAAAGGCGGTACTAAACTCACTGACCGGTCTGATGAATGCTGAATAAAGTGGAATAATGACCTCCTTGGACCTAGATGCCATACCTTTGTTTATAAGTTGCACAGCATTGAATGACTTTCTCAATATTATAGACACCTGATGGTCAAAGGCTAGATTATTGTACATGTGTGTCCACAAGTCCCTGATTACTGGGTCGACTCCTAGAGACGTGTTGTCAATATGACATTTATCAGTTCCATCTTCATACTTAAGAGTATAAACAAATTATAAGCCCTCTGCATAGTTTTGTCTGCAGTATCTATACAGATACTTGCCAATATACTGTCATATTTAACAACAGCGAAGAGGCTCTGACTAGATGAGATTTTATTATGCACTGCTTAATAAGACATGCATAAACACATTTTCTTTTTTACAAGTCTGCTTTATATATAAATATATATATATATATATATATATATATATATATATATATATATATATACATACACACACTAGATTATAAGCTTACCATTTTGTCTGTAAATGTTGGTATCCAGAAAATTAGTACTTGTACCCGTTTAGAATATGGGTGGTATCCGACTGGAAGCATGAATGTACTCCAATAATTTACTTAGTTTAAGTTCATTTTCTTTTTATAAAAGAAAAAAGTCTTGAATACATTTAAAATAATATACATCCCCCTCCAGTATTCTGAGTCATTGACAAACTGTCTCCTGTTTGCTCATGTAAGGCATATGCAAGCTGGGGGTCACTGCTGCCATAGTTGAGCCTTTAATCTGACAGTATATTTCTTTGCCAAAACACAGACACATTATTACTTATAACAATGTCTAATAATTAATTCAATATTCTAATACATCTCTATTTAAAAAGTTTGCTAATTAACAGAAAAAAACACAAAGGAGTGGGCACCAAGGGGGAACCACTTAAAGTAAGGAGTGCAAAAGTAGTCCAGAATGGCCACAACATCCAAGTGTTAAATTAATGTTAGAGAGAGTAAATATGTAACTGTTCACTGAGGTAGCAAATCAAGTAGACAAAGGAGCAGAACACCACCGCTGAAGGATAACTAGATGCTTGGGTAGGAAGAGTAACATTTCTATCATTTGAAGTGGTATCAAGAACTATGAGCCCTTCCTGGCTATAAATTTCAACGGGACAGATTCAGCTGAGTAAGAAATGTTTATGGACATAAGAAAAGACTACACAGAGAAAGAAGGATAGGTAAGTCAGGAATTAATCAATAAGAAGTTTGAGAGACAATATTTAATATGTGTTTCCTCTGTCACAGGTGAGATTGATGACTGTGCCTCATGGCCGTCTTCCCAGACCTGGATTGTATCACAATCAAAGTACTGGAAGAGGAGGCAGAAAGTGCTATAATTATTGTTAAAGTACAATGTCAGAATCGGGAGCTAATGGAGCACTGGGCTGTAAAATCATATTTTAAAAACAACCTGACAGAGCAGATAAAAGCATTCATTTCAGAAGACTGGCAGTGCATGCATTTTATGTTGAAAGTTCTTCACTACTCTGAAACACTGAAAAACTATGACTACTGGATTTCATTTACTTTCAGCCTTGTATTTGATGCTATGCTGCGGGGATATCAGCTCCCTCCATTCCAGGATGAAGGCAAGACACTGCAATTTCTGAAAAGCAAATTCATTTTAATGGTGAGACCAAAACGAGTAATGTCTGCAAAGAATAAATGAAACCAAAATAATATAACAAACTGCAGTTTTGTTCACCATTCACCATTCTTCAAGTCAATCTTAAAAACACAAAATGAGCAATTTCTACTTTAGAATAAAATAATATGCAAAGCATGCAACAAGCAGCACTAACCATTTAGATCAAACTGCAACCACCACCCCTCTTTAAATTAGTCTTGAAAAAATATGTTACACTCTCTCAAAGCAAACCTCCTTTTCCATGTAAAAAAAATGAAAATTTCAGCTCTGCAGCACAGAAAATTGATTACTAAATTCCAGACAGCAGCTATAATCAACAGGGTGGACAAATTTCTGTAAATTTACAAACAGCTCATTACACAATCTCCAGAATGCAAACTTGTTTATAATCACTGAACAATACTTGGGTGCCAGGAAAAAAAGAAAAAGTCAGGTGGGGTCAAACAGGAAAGATGTTATTCAGTACTCCCAAATTTATGGTATGAGACACTGTTTCCTTCTTTTTTTTGGCAAGGCTGATTTTTAAGTAACATAGCAGTACTGCAGCTTGCATTCTGAGCCAGGACTGAACAGTGGGGTTGTCATTTCTTTATGTTTTGTGTTGCACAGATCTCCAGTGTTGAACTTGGAACCTAAGCTTTGCCACTTGTTTCAGACCAGGTCTGTCATGCACCTGTACCAAGGATTACACTCTCAGTCTTGCCTTTCTTCATATTTAAGAGCAACAGTATCCCACTCTAGTTTAAGGGAGCAAGCTACCCCAAGTGCAAAGTTAAGAAATGGGTACTTTAAGTGGAGGTGGAGAAAACAACAGTACAGAATTGTGAAAAAATGTGGTTGCAAACAACTCATAAGGATGCCAAAAGGCCAACAAGAAAAAAATGTAGCCGGACAATTATAAGCTGGACTTTTTCACTAGGCTGATAAAAAGGTAGTATATTGAGTTTGTAAGGCAACACAACAAAGAGCTATGATCCACATACTGCACTATGATGTATTACAAGCAGAATATGGCAGAAGAGGATATAAAATTATTCACCAACAGTAAAAGTAGGAAGGTGAAATACACAATGCTTGACTTTCAGTTGTTATACAAACAGAAAACAGACTACAGAAATATTTTAAAAGGTGTAAACGCCTGTCAAAGTACATACTTCTAATAAAGTCATCAGAACAGGAATGCTTAGCAGATGACAGAAAGTGGCCATTCCAGTCAAAAGGGAAAAAAGGAAGGAACTATTTGAAAACATTCGGGGTCACAATCTTGCCATATTTAGGAAAATGGATTATTAAGTTACTCAAACTTTGGAGACAAACATTTCTAGCACCTGTATTCCTCAATGCACTGTGAAGATTTTTTTTAAGGCAAAGCTGCTGCTCAGGCTGTCTTCCTGCAGTTTATGCACGACCTTTCCACAGATGGATTATTTTATTACTTCGGGTTACTCACTGACAAGGTAAGTCTTTTTACTTGTATGTTAATGGGTGGTGCAGATGCTTTAATGCAGAATTGAATTGGTAAATTGCAGACCATTAAAGAAATTAACTAAATTCATAAGTGGACAGTTTGGGAATACTGATTTATAACAAAGGCAGGAAATTTTTAACTTTTTATGCAGCTTTTCACATTGTCATCAATGATATCAGTAAAAATCTACATTTATTCTCAACATTCTAGATGATCATATTTTCACAATAAAATGTGGAATTTTAGTAAACATATAATGGCACGTAAACTTCAGCAACCCATCACTAAAATTATTCCAAAGAGTTTTCTTTAACATAATGAAGTTAACTAAGGTCTGCACACTGTGGTAGCTGTCCTTATAACTTGTTGTTGTCTGTCTTTCGGCTTTTCCCTGTAAGTGGTCGCCATAGCGGAACTCCGGTCCACTAATGATTGGCAGTAGATTTTTACAAAACACCGAGGTGCCAGCTCAACGCACAACCTTCAACGAAGGCACGCCCATTTACGCACGCATGTCTTTCGAATGCTACCCAACCACGGGGAGGACATGCAGACTCCACACAGAAGGCACTCCCAAGCCCCGCCAAGAATCGAACGGGAGAACCTCTTGCTGTGAGGTAACAACGGTACCACCGTACCACCGCTGCATATAGCTGCCCTTATAAGTCATGCTTTTTATTTATTTGCAAGTAATTTTAAGCAATTTAATCCATTTAATTTCCCGGATAACTCAAATTGAGCTTATGGTCCCTATTCAGAAATCCAGCACTGGTATACAGAATGACAGAAGAAAATTTTGTAATGTTATGCCATGAAAGAACCAATCCTATTTGACCTCCCATGTCTTCACAAGTGGCTCTACAAACAACTGAACTAACGACCTAAACATAAATCAACAAATATACAATGATCATTGAAGGGATCGGTTCCTAATGCAATGTATTCCCAGCCTGTGGAGTAAGTTAGCACTACAGGCCAAGCAAAGTACTACTTTGCCTTTAAGGCTAGTCGATGAGTCTCTTTGTACCAGGCTATCATCTCTGGCCCTTGATATAGGAGTTGTGCATATTACGGAATTACAAACAGTGACAAAGGCTTTTAGGTTTGTCTACTTAAAGGTGTATATATTAAAGGTGCATTCCCACAGGTGAAGCTGCAACTTCCCTAAATATTTCACTGTAGACTGCTCTTATTAGTAGTCTAACAATGTGTATACAGCCTGAAATCTGTCCATCTCACTCCCGATCCCAGATCCCAGATGGTCTCCAACCATTGCACTTTCTCTCAATGCCACTTTCACTCTATCTTTCCCTAAATTACATTCATTGCTTCCATCTCCCCCATAACTCATCTGCAACTATCACTCATCTCTATTCCCACACTCACTCCCCTCACTCTTCTACCTGTATTCCCATACACTCTCCTTTCTACCTACACTCATTACCCTCCTTCCAGTTACAGGTTTCTGACCCACTCATACAACAATAATTTTGTGAGCAAGGCACACTATACCTTTAATACAGAGTTCCCTTACTATGATACTTCAATTTTTCTCTACATTTCTTTTCCTTGAATTTCTCATCTACAACTGTGAACTGTCCACAGCGAGCAAAACCACAACTCCTCTTATCCATTCTTTTTCTTTCTCAAGAGACTGTGGTCTAAATAAGAACCACTGGAATGATGTCTCAAAACAGGTCAACCCTTTACTCTTTTTTCTCAAAAGATTACTCTGTTTCACTGAGTCTTTGCTATGCTCCTTGCTTCATCATATATATGTGATGTGTTTTGTAAGCATACTATTATTTAAATATCATGTTCTCTCTCTCTCTCTCTCTCTATATATATATATATATATATATATATATATGCATAATATTTAAATATCAGATATTCTGTTAAGTATCTGCATAAACCAGGTGTAATTCTGGTGATTCTGCAAAAATGCATGTACTGTTTCCCTGGACCTCTACTGAAAAGGCAATTTGCCAAACAGAGTTGGAATTTCTCACTAAACAAAAGCAGAATAAAATAAAAGATGAATAGGCCTCTTATGGTCCCTGTCATTGCTTGCCTAATACAGTTCTAATTTTGACTGGTTGACATGATAGTGAACGTTTATGAACAAGATTTAAGGAATCTTCAGCAACACAGATTCTACAGATAGTGCCCACCAGGGAAGAGTTATACAGAACAACCACTTTGGGCATCAACTGTGGTACACAATGTCCTCTAGACAGGGGGATACAGATTACAGTCTGCACAGTGTGTCAGTTCTAGCCATTCAATGGTGTAAAAACTAGCTCTAGGTGATTTGGTTACATTGACTAATGTCAACAAAAATGGGCATGGATATTTGCAGGTGATAAGTGGCTTACTCCAACTTACCCCAGGGACCTATGCTAATGGTGGGAGAGGTCTATATGCTCTTATTAGTCAGGGTGTGCCTAGCATTAAGTCCAGCAGCTCAGGGTCAATAAGCTACTGGCCGGCTGACGTCCAGTTGCCAACCTTGGGCTACATGGGATAGCTGAATGTAATACCAACCAACCTGCCAAACGTGAACTAAGAATTGCTACACTCAAGAGGTTGAATGGCAGGATGAATTGGATGACGTGATGGTAAGCAGAAGGCTGGATATCCTCTGTATCAAGGAGACAATTTGGAAGGACACTGCAGCAGCAGCACTTTGCTTGGGATACAGAGTCTACTACTGAGGAGGAAGACAGACTAGAAATGGTGTAGGAATTATGATGAGGGACAGGTTTCAGAAGACAGTGAGAGATGTTATCAGAGTTAATGACAGATCCCAGTGCAAAGATAGTTTGACATTAATAAATACTGCTCTATGTTCCACAGCAGGGCTGTAACAATGAGGATAACAGTGCATTAAAGCAGCAATTGCACAACATACTAGAGATGATGCGGATAATGGGGGACTTCAATGCACATATCAGGATAGAGAGAGCAGGACAGGAGGACTGCCTGGGTCCACATGGGTTGGGCAACAGGAATAAAGGACGACAGATCTTTCTAGACTTCTGTCTGGCAAATGGCTTGATGGTGCCAGCACATGGTTCAACAAGACAGACAGTCAAAAGATGACATACAATTGTGGCCAACACAAAATTCCGGTATACCTCCTTCAAATAAGGAAAGGACACTAGGTTAGAATCAGTGATTGCAAAAGTCATACCCAGTGAAACAGTTGGCTCACAGCATAAACCACTGGTTGACACAATCAGCTACAAGCAGTGGACAGAGGAGGCTCTAAGATCAACAGAGGCTATGTTAAAGACCTGGAAGCTGACTGGAGAAAGCAGAAGAGTTAAAGGAAATGGGCGCTAGCACCTCAGGAAGAAGAGAAAATAGGTAGAGCTGAAGAATGACATTGCCTCAAAACAGCAAACATATACGGCTGAGCCAGGTATGTAAATAAGGAGCATAAGGAAAGCTGGTGGTGGAATGAAACTCCACAAACCCGTCAAAAGAAAAGAGGAGTGCAAGAAAAAGTGGGAGACAGAAAAGATGCATCAGGTTAAAAATAAATACGGTTTGGCTTACAAGAGGCTAAGACAGCAGTGGCAATATTGAGGAACAAGGCATCAGAGTCACCTACCAACTTCAGTAAAGCGACTCAGTACATGACACAAACAGACAATCAGGTTAAAAGGCAAAGAGAGAAAGATAAACTACTCAGGCACTCATTATAAGGGATGCCAGCAACAACCTGTTCATCAGTCAACAGGGCACCAAAGGCAAATGGAAGGACATCTTCCAGCAGCTTCTGAATGAAGAAAACACCGCAAACACTGCACTGATCCAGGCACAGCCTATGATGAAAGAAAAACAGGAGCCTGCTCTGGAAGAAAAAAGAATAGCACCTAAGCAAAATGAAGCCAGGGACAGCAGTAGGCTCAGATGACATCACAGCAGATATGATCAAGATGCTGGGTGAGTAAGGGGAGAAACAGCTCCTCAGGGTACTCACAGCAGTATGGAGAGGAAAGCATAAACCAGATTTCTGGAGAATAAGCATACTAGTGCCAGTGTACAACAACTGGGGGCATTCTCAACTGTGGGAAAGCATCAAAGTACTGTCACAATGTATGAAAGGTCTGGACAGCATGACTGATAATCAAATAAGTATAGAAGTAGAAAGTAAGATGGCAGATGAGCAGCTGAATTCAGATCAGAATGCATCACAACTGACCCAATGTTTGCAATGAGAGATACAGTTGAGTAGAAGCTACAGATGAGGCAAGAGTACAACTGGACATTGCTAGACTTGGAGAAACCATATAATAAGGTCCCAAAAAAGTTGACGGTTCAAAGTCCAAGAAACACTGGCAGAATTAGTGCAGGCTATGTACAAGGACCCAATGATGCAATTTTGAAAAGTGTCTGGACTCGCACAGGGGTTCTCAGTCGGGGTGTATTTGTATTACGGTTCATCTCTGAGCCAATTGCTGTTCATACTGGTAATGGACTACACTAGCAAACCAGTCTTAGGGGGCAGATCATCAAAGTTGCTGTATGCAGATGATATGGCATTACAGGCAGACTCTGAACTACATTGTCTGCAAAGTTTAGGGAATAGAATGCCAAACTGAAGAACACATGGGATGAAAATGAGTAGGTAGGACAGCTGTAACGGCAGCAAATGGGGGAAATTAGAAGAAAATGGGAACTGACATAGAAGGGAAAATAGATGAACAATTTAACAGATTCAAGTACCTAGGAGGAGTGTCTGAGGAGAAGGGAAGTCTGAATAAGGAGGTCA
>NC_056732.1:936407097-936424597 GCF_019279795.1 Protopterus annectens | reverse complement strand
CATCAAATACTTCAGGCTATTCAAGTTATGTTGCTCCTGTTCCATCGCCTGGGAATCACAGTGAACATGGGGAAATCCAAGATTACTTCTGCAAAGGATATCAAATTTCTTGCTCATTCTTAACACATATAACAAGAAGGCTTGGAGTTTCTTTCAGTTGCTTTAATACATACAAACACGTCAGGATGGATAGCAGCATCATTAAATAGAATGAACTAGTTAACAGACAGAGCTTACATACATACATGCATTCATATCAACAGCTAACTACAAAACGGCAGTCTAGCTTGCACATGCTCAGTATTTATACATTTGTGCAAACTTTTGGATAGCTTTTTAAAGGTGTATACACACGGGTTCCCTTCAGAAACTCGAAATACTGAAATGTCGAATTTCAGTATTTCGAGCCCAAGAAGCCGAATCCACATAATAGTGAAAGTTTAGAAGCGCGAAATTAACAACCTCGAATACCGGAGGTTTGAAATTCGCACTTCTAAAGTTCCGCTATGGTCATGTATTCAGGTAAGTGTGTGTGTGTGTTAAGGGGTTTGGGTAGGGGCCGTGGTGTGTGTCAGTGTGTTTTGTGATGTGATGTGTGTGTCCGAAGAGAAAATAACTTGTGTGGTGGTGTTTTATGTGTGTTTGTATGTAGTGCGACCTCAGAGTGAGAATATTTAAGTAGGGGGGTGCGGGGGGGCGCAGGGAAGTTTGCTTTCATGTAGTAGAGTGATCGTGTGTGTGTGTAGTAAAACCGCGAAATTCAAAACTTCCGGTATTCAAGGTTTTGAATTTGGCGGTTTTTACTTTTCGTTTTTTTTGTGGATTCGACTTCTTGGGCTCGAGATACTGAAATTCGAGATTTCAGTATTTCGAGCTTCTGAAGTGAATCCATATACACATACTGATCTACATCCTCCCTCTTAAAAAGATTTGCCTTTGAAAAAATAATATCAGAGCTAGACATGCATTACTATATACACTGGAAACAAAACAAAATGTTCATGTCCACATTGCTCCATATCTGCTACAGGGTTTAGAGATTCGACCACATCTCGTAACATAACAGCTGGGAGCAACTTTAGCAACAGGGACAGTCTGCAGTGCAGAACTTGTATTAGGAACTTCTGGATTCATCATAGGAACAGGAATGTCCTCTGGAATTGAACAATGGACAACTCACTCTGAGATAAATTCTCTTTCTCACAGTCTATATGCTATGGTATAAGCTTGGACAGCGATCTTAAATGTTTCCAATTCTGCCTAAAACTTGCTCCTTCTGATTCCACAAAGTACAAATTCGGCTCTGGACCAATATTCTTCTCAACACATATCCGATCATAACCTTTGGACATTTGTATCCTTACCACTTCACCCTCTCATAATGGATTGAGCGGTTTGTTGGTCTTATCATAGTAGGACTTTTCTGGGATAAGCCTTCGACAGATTGGCTTTCACTACACTGTTGTTCTTGGCACATGGAATCAACAATTGACTACTGATTGGTAATATGGTTTTGGTTTGTTTCAACAGAAGTGTCTACGCAGGTGAACCAAGATCTTCATCACAAGGAACATTTCTGAGATTCAAGAGATTCAGGAAAACATCACTATTACCTTTTGACTTCTCTTGTTATTGCTTTGCAGTTTGAACTACACGTTCTGCCAAACCATTTGACTGCGGGTACTCTGGACTACTGGTGACATGATTAAAGTCCCATTCTTCAACAAATCTTTTAGACTGTTGGCTTGTAAACTGCTTGCCATGGTCAGAAATAACTGTGTGGACTACCACATACAGAAATAGGATGCTTTATCTTTGTAATAACAGTACTGAATGCTAGGTTAGGAAGCAGGTCAATCTCAAACCAACTGGAGTAAGAGTCTGCTAACACCAAATAATGTTGACCATTCCACTCAAAGATATCACTGGCTACTGTTGGCCACGGTAGTTCCAGAATCTGGTTAAGCTGAAGTGGTTCTTTCTGTTGATGAGGCTTTGTACTGTTACACACTGAACAAGATAAAAGTGCTCTCTCAATGTCTTGTGACAGAAAAGGCCACAATACAAGTCCTCTCACCCTTCTTTTGGTAGACTCTGTTCCTGGATGACCACGATGCAAGACAGCAATGTACTCAGGTTGCAAGGACTTTGGAACAATGACTTTTGGACTGTTCATAATGAGACCTTTGTCAGACAAAATCTCACCTATGTATGGAAAATAAGGTTGCACTTCTTGAGGTAAACTAGATTGCTTTGACAGCTGTCCATGATTGATAAAGTGGTTGAGCCTTTGTAAAACTGGATCTGTGGCTGTGTCATCTCTCAGCTTATCAAGATGTGTGGAAGAAAAAGTTCTCACTTCCATGACTTCAGAATCAAGGCTCTCATTCTCATGCTCTTCTGTGGTATTTCTGGGCAACCTGGATAATGTATTAGCAAGATAAAGAAATGTGCCTTTCTTTTAGTCAAGAGTGAAATTGTACTTTTGTAATCTCAGCATCATACACTGCAGTCTGGCTGGAGCTGAATGCATAGGTTTTCTCAAGATAGTGACTAAAGATTAGTGGTCTGTTTCGATTTGGATAGGTCTACCATAAACATAATCATGGAACTTCGAACGTGCAAACACAACTGCCGAAAGCTCTTTCTTAATCTGGACATACTGCATCTCAGTTTGGTAAGAGTTCTCGGTGCACAGGCAACAGATTGATCCACTTGTAGAATGACTGCACAGGCACTTTGTTGTTCTAACCAAGACCAGGATATATCTTTATGTGTCAGCTCTCTGAGTGGTGTGGATAGTTGGCTCAAGTCTGGAATGAACTTGCCTAGGTAGTTGACCAGGCTAAGAAAATGCTGCAGGGCTTGAACATTGTGTGGAACTGGCATCTTGAAAATAGCTGTTTGCTTTGAAGGGTCTGGTCATAAGCCTGTAGTCATAAATAAATGACCAACTTAAGTAAATTCTTGTAACTTGAATTTGCATTTGTGTGGATCGAGCTTCAGATTCACTCAAAGTGCCCTTTCTACAACATTTGTGAGGTTTCTGTTATGTTCATCTTCATCAGGACCTCCTACTGTCTACCATAATAGCACAAGGATACCCAGAAAAAAATTGCTCCATTGCACGCTTGAAAGACTTCACTTGCAGAATTTATCCAAAATGGCATTCTCAAATATCTGTACTTGCCAAACAGAGTACTGAATGTAGTGAGCAATGATGATGTCTTGTCAAGCTGAATTTGCCAAAATTAACTCTCTGCATCTAAGACAGAAAACATAGTGGCATTTGGCATCAAGGCTGTGACTTCCTCGACTGTGCACATTGGATGATGAGGTCTTTTTAGCGCTTTGTTCAAATCTCGTGGGTCAATATATTTTCTGATGTCATCTGAGCTTTTCTTATGAGCTACCACCATGGAAGTTGTCCAATCTAGTTTACCTCAAGAAGTGCAACCTTATTTTCCATACAGAGGTGAGATTTTGTCTGACAAAGGTCTCATTATGAATGGTCCAAAAGTAATTGTTCCAAGTCCTTGCAAAGTACAGTTGTGTACACCTACCATAAATGTAGATGTTCGAGTGTCTTCACTGTTGCAGTCATGACTGTAGGGTTCTCCCCTGCCGGCAGGCAGTCCTCGGTTGGCCAGAATCCCAAAGTCTGGGTCCGGCGTCAGCTGCTCAGCCATGCTCCCTGACATCAGAGCGCCAGGAGTACAAAGCTGACAGCCAACGCCACCTTCTCCAGTTTTTCTTGCCCCAGATGTCAGGAGTCCCAGAATGAGAAAGGTCCCATATCCTTTGCAAATACACCTCAGAAGAATGGTGAAAAAAGGAACCACACAAAAGTAAAAAATAAGAGGGAACAGGAGGGAGGGAAACCCAGACTGCAACAGTGAAGACACTCGAACATCCACATGTATGGTAGGTGTACACAACTGTACTATGTTCATCGTGTTTTACTGTTGCAGTCATGACTGTAGGGTAGAATCCCAAAGCTGAAAGAAAGGGAGGTGGTCACAAAGAAGAAGAGGCGGCTAAAAGGCCCTGCAAGACTGCAGAGGCAAAGCCTACCCTAGACTTAGAGTAGAGAGGTAAATTGTAGTGCTTAGAAAAAGTATGCACTGAACTCCAAGTTGCAGCTTCCAAAATGTCTTTGGTAGGAACTCCCCTGAGGAAGGCCGCAGAAGTGGCAGCAGCTCTGGTGGAATGAGTGCGTATACTCCCTGGGATTTGCTTTCCATGGTGTGAATAACAAAATCTGATTCCATGAGCAATCCATTTAGAAATGGTCTGTTTTGAAATGGCTTTACCTTGGGAACTTGAAGCATAAGAAACAAACAATTGTTCTGATTTTCTGATGTCCTTGGTTCTGTCCAGGTAAAAACGTAGTTGTCTGTGTACATCCAAGGAATGTAAGATCCGTTCCCCTTTATTTTGAGGAGTGGGGAAAAAGTTGGCAAGTGGATAGTTTGATTTAAGGCCACTTTGGAAACCACCTTAGGCATGAAGGTAGGATTAGTCCTCAAAGACACCCTGTCTTGATGAAAAATAATATAAGGTTCCACAGCCATAACAGCTTGTAACTCTGAAACTCTCCTGGCAGAGGTTAGGGCCAACAGAATAGCTGTCTTCCAAGATAAAAACTTGATGTCAGAAGAGGCAGCAGGCTCAAAAGGAGGCAAGGTTAGTTTTTCCAAAACATAGTTGAGATCCCAAGAAGGAATGGGAGGAGATCTAAAAGGTCTTAAGTTCTTAGCTCCTCTGAGAAACTGTCTCATGAGCTGGTGGGAAAAGATTGGAGGGTCTGTATTATAATGAGCAGAAATAGCAGAGGCATGAATCTTAATGGAAGAGAAAGAGAGACCCTTATGTAAGAGATCTGTCAAGTAAAGTAAAATTAAAGGAATGTTCGGAAGAAGATGATCAGAATCCTGAGCCTGCATCCAGGAACAAAATCTTTTCCATTTTCCTGCATAAGATTTTCTAGTGCTAGGACATCTGGCTTCTAAAATGACATCCATAACCTGCTTGGGTAGGAAAGAAGAAATCAAAGGCCCTGGATTAACCAGGCCGCCAGGCTGAGAGTTCTGACATGAGAGTGTAGAACATGACCCTGATGTTGGGACAGAAGGTTCGGAGACTGAGGTAAAATCCAAGGGGGCTCCAGACACAGGTTTTTTAGACTTGGGTACCAAAACTGTCGAGGCCAATTTGGGGCCAGCAAGATCATCATCTTGGGCTTGTCCTGTTTTATCTTTAATAATACCCGTGGAAGAAGAGGAAGAGGCGGAAAAGCATATCCCAAGAGGTTCCTCCAACTGAATGACAGAGCATCCACTTTCCAAGCTTCTTTGTGGAAAGTCCTGGTGCAAAAATTCTGTAGTTGATGATTGAGATGGGATGCAAAGAGGTCTATGTGAGGACATCCCCAGACTGCTGTTATCATCCTAAATATTTTGGAGTCCAGCATCCACTCGTGTGGATCCAAAAGGTTTCTGCTCAGACTGTCTGCCAGGAAGTTTTGCTTCCCTGGTAGAAACTGAGCTTGAAGGTCCAGATTGCAAGCTAGAGCTGTGTTCCATAGATCCATGGCTAGTCTGCAAAGGGGGTAGGAATGAGATCCCCCTTGCTTGTTTATGTACCACATAACTGTGGTGTTGTCTGTCTGTATTAGTAGCTGTCCTGGTTGTAGAAGATTCCTGAAGGCCATTAGAGCTTTCTGAATGGCTAACATTTCCTTTAAATTGATATGCAGGTGCTTCTGATCCTTTGTCCAAAGGCCCTGAAGACAGTTTCCCTGAAAATGGGCTCCTCAAGCATAATCCAAGGCGTCCGTGGTTAGAATCTGAGTGGCAGGAGGCAGACAGAAGGGTTTCCCTTTGTTTAGAGTACATGCCCTGGACCACCAAAGAAATTCCTTTTGAAGGCAAGGCAGGACGGAGATCAGGATGTCTAAACTGTGGCAATGCTGAGACCATACACTTTTTAGGTACCACTGTATTTTCCTCATGTGTAGTCTTGCATATGGTACGAGAAGGATGCAGGAGGCCATGTAACCCAAAGCCTGCAGGAATCTCCTTGCAGATAGCTGAGTTAACGTTGCCAAGGTCTTGAAAGTTGAAGCCAGCTGTAATTGTTTTTCGGATGTCAGAAATGCCATCTGAGTTGTGGTGTTTAGAAGAGCACTGTTGTGAGGGTGTCAAATTTGACTTTTTTATGTTTACAGAGAATCCCAGGAACTTGAGGAGGTTCTGTACAAATTCTAGATGCTGAAGTAAGACATCCTTGCTGTCTGCCTGAATTAGACAATCGTCCAGATAAGGGTAAATTTGAATTCCCTTGAGTCTGCAGTAAGCTACTACTGGAGCCAGGCATTTGGTGAAGACCCTGGGCGCAAGTAGACAATCCAAAGGACAGCGCAGAGAATTGAAAGTGCCTCGATCCTACCTTGAACCTGAGGTATTTTCTGCGTTCCTGCCTGATGGGAATGTGTAAATATGCCTCCTTTAAATCCAAAGTCACCATCTATGCATCTTTGGACAGCATTGGAAGTAGCTGCTGTAGAGTAAGCATCTTGAATTTTGGAATCTCTAGAAAGGTGTTCAAGACTGACAGATCCAGAATGGGTCTCCATGAGTTTTGCTTCCTGGGGACTAGAAAGAGCCTTGAGTAAAAACCCTGTCCCATCTCTGAAAGTGGAACCGGTTCTATGGCTTTCATGGCCGAAAGAGCTTCCACCTGGCTTAAGGCCTCTGTCCATTGATGTTTTGGAAGGTCTGGCCATCCGCTTGGCCTTGGCAGGGTATGAAAATGGAATATGTAACCTCTTAAAACCACATCCAGAACCCACTTGTCTTGGGTTATATGAGTCCAATTTTGATAAAAAAAGAGAGAGTTTTCCTCCGAGAGGGGCTTCCAGGCAAGAAGTTCCTGCAGCCCAACAGAGGGAGTCATTGAGTTTGTTTCCTATGAGTTTGTGACCTGTCCTCTCCTCCCCTAGGGGTGGAAGCAGTCCACTGTCTTGTTCTATAAGAAGCTTGTGTTTGAGGCCTTCCTCTGGAGCATCTATATCTACCCCTCTGAGGCCTGTCTGAAGTGGGAAAGGACCAATTTTTAGAAGGCCAATTCCTGCTAAATCTTGGTGGCTGTACTTGTAAGAAATCTTTAACTGTTTGCATGGATTTCGCCTTATCCTCCATCTTTTTAATCACCTCTTCGGCTTTTGATCCAAACAAAACATTATGCTGAACAGGATCATCCAATAATTTAGCTTTTACTTGTTCTGGCAAATTTTGTTCCTTTAACCATGCATGCCTTCTAATGACTGTGCCGGAGGCAGCAGCCCTACAAGAAGCCTCCAAGGCATCAAATCCACAGTGTAAACCATGCTTCCCAACTTGTTCAGTGGCATGCGATAAGTCATGTAATTCCTTATCATCTGCACAGGCAGAAATGGAAGTAAGCTTTTGTTTTAAAACAGACAAGAGAAATTGCTGGTATT
Source organism: Protopterus annectens (assembly GCF_019279795.1). Lineage (NCBI taxonomy): Eukaryota > Metazoa > Chordata > Ceratodontiformes > Protopteridae > Protopterus > Protopterus annectens. The sequence continues at coordinate 936,417,093 of NC_056732.1, read as the reverse complement.
TCAGCATATGAAACTGACAGTTTAAAGCCCTAATGGACAAAGTAGCAGAAGTGTACACTTTTTTGCCCCATCTTTCTAAAGATCTAGAATCCTTTTCAGTGGGAATGGGATTTTTGGCAAAGTGGCCTTAACTCCCTTAGGACCCTGAGAAATGGTTTCAGGGTCAGCAGAAGGGTTCTTGTATAAAAACTGGTGGGAATCAGAAACCCTGTTATATCTATCAGGCTTAACAGGAGCAGGAGGAAAAGAGTCAGGGGTTAAGTTAGCCTCCGAAAAAGCATCATCCACAATATCCAAAACAGGAGGAATAGCCAGGGTCTATGTTGGGGAGAAGAAGAAAATCCCTTAGTCTTTTCTTAGATTCCGAATACTCCTGTCCTTCCCAGTGGAAATGTTCCCTCATTTCATGCAAAGTTTCCCCAAAAGAGAAATCCTCAGGGGGAGAAGCTGAAGGAATGGATTCCTCAGCATCAGAATCCTCATAAGGAGGGAAAGAATATTCCTGGTCAGAAGAAGAAACTGAAGAAACAGAATCCTGATCAGAGGAATCATAATAAACATCCTGCCTAGGCCTTTTATCTGGAGGAGGATGAGAACCCCTAATCATAGTAAGTAAATCCTCCGCCATCTTGAGTAACTGTTTCTGTGACTTGGGAGCCAGTTCAAAAGAGGCCTGTGTTGCAGTCTTTGATTTAGAAGGAGTCTTTGCCTTTGTCTTTGGCTTTGCCTTTATTAGAAGCTAAGTAGGCCTGAAAACCCCTTCGGAAGCCGGTACCTGCACAGCGGCTCCGGACCCATCCGAAGGAGCATTGTCCGAAGGTCCTGCAATAGAAATATTTAAAGGCCTGGTTGGCTCCTCATGAGAGTCTGTTTCGGCCATCGGTTCTGAAATGGCCGACGACAGAGGCTGCAAAAGCGCCTCACTGACGACGGCCGAACCTGAAGCTGGCTCTGCTTGTGCGCTATCATCAGATTTGGACCTCGGAGGCCTGTCTTTATCCTTGCGACGTTTGTGAACTCTGGTAGCCGGAACCGTATCCGATGACATTTTGTAGTTAAAGTGCCTACCGAAGTAATGAAAAGCAAAATCGTACCTTCGTTTAATTGTACGTTGATTGAATCTAGCACAAAACCGACAACTAGCTACGTCGTGGTCAGGGCCTAAGCAAGGAATACAGTAAGAATGAAAATCCTTATGAGGTATTTGCTTGCCACATGAAATACAATTATTAACTTTTTCTGACATCGGACTGGAGCAAGAAAAAGTTTCCCCAACGGGGTACTTAGCTTTGTAGTGGAGAAGAAAGTCTTCAGACTGAAGTTTTATCAGAAAAAATCGTCAGGAGTCAGCCGACCGGCACTTGCGAACTGCTATCACTGCACGGCAAGAAAGACTGGAGGAGATGGCATCGGCTGTCAGCTTTGTACTCCTGGCGCTCTGACGTCAGGGAGCATGGCTGAGCAGCCGACGCCGGACCCAGACTTTGGGATTCTGGCCAACCGAGGACTGCCTGCCGGCAGGGGAGAACCCTACAGTCATGACTGCAACAGTGAAACACGATGAACATCCTGAGTTACTCTGAATGGGTAAGTCACACCTTATCGCACCATTTTATCTAACTCAGCTTTGACTCTGTCATGTATGGCTATTGGAACTTTACGTGCTGGCCTGATAAAGTACAGTTTTGTACCTACCATAAATGTAGATGTTCGAGTGCTAATACAACTGCAGTAATCACAGATGGGTTCTCTAAGTACTAAGTGGAACTGGGATGAGCCAGAATGCCCTGCAACACAGCAGTGGCAAAGCCTGCTCTAGTTTTGGAATATAAAGGCAGGTGGTAGTGTTTTGTGAAGGTATGTACAGAACTCCAAGTGGCTGCCTCCAAAATGTCTTTGGTAGGAACTCCTCTGAGGAAGGCTGTTGAGGTAGCTGTGGCCCTGGTGGAGTGGGATCTGATGCCTGTGGGAACAGATTTCCCATGATATGAATAACAAAACCGTATGCAGTGGCCTATCCACTTTGAAATTGTCTGCTTGGTCACTGGCTTCCCTTGAGCCCCTATAGCATAGGACACTAAAGGTTGTTCTGATTTCCTGAAGGGCTTTGTTCTGTCCAAATAATAACGTAGCTGCCTATGGATGTCTAAAGAGTGTAGCAGCCTTTCCCCTTTGTTTTGAGGATTGGGGTAAAAGGTAGGTAAGTGTATGGTTTGGTTTAAAGCTACCCTGGATACCACTTTAGCCATAAATGACGGGTTAGTACGAAGGGAAACCCTGTCCTGATGGAAGATGAGGAAGGGCTGCACCGCCATGAGGGCCTGTAGTTCCGAAACCCTACGAGCTGAAGTGATGGCCAGAAGGAAGGCTGTTTTCCAGGACAAATATTGCAAATCTGTTGAAGCAGCTGGTTCAAAAGGAGGCAATGTTAATTTTTCTAGAATGTAATTAAGATCCCAGGCTGATATTGGTTGTTTCCTTGGTGGTCTTATATTCTTAGCCCCTCTGAGGAACTGTCGTAAGAGTGGGTGAGAAAATAAAGGTGGATCCGTGTTGAATTCTGCAGAAATGGCTGAGGCATGGATTTTTATGGAAGAAAATGAAAGTCCACTGTTCAGCAGCTCAGCTAGATACTGTAATACCTGAGGCAAATTCAGCTTTCTAGGGTCCTGGCCTTTTTTCTCATTCCAAGAGCAAAATCGTTTCCATTTTGCGGTGTAAGCCTTTCTAGTAGATGGCCTTCTGGCCTCCAAAATGACATCCTGCACCTCCTTGGAGAGTAGGGTCTGTTGTGGTGTTAAGGAATTTTCCATGCAGCGAGATTGAGTGTTTTCAGCTGACTGCGAAGAGTTTTGTAGCCATGCTGAGTCAGCAGAAGAGGCATTAGAGGTAGGGACCAGGGAGGAGTATGTGTTAGACTCCTCAGAAGCAGATGCCAGTGTTGCCTTGGCCAATCTGGAGCAATCAGTATCATTTTTGGTCTGTCCGCTCTTGCTTTCAAGAGCACCTTGGGCAGAAGAGGCAGAGGTGGGAAAGCGTAAACTGTCCATGCTGTCCAACTGAAGGAAAGGGTGTCCACTCTCCAGGCCTTTGGATGAAAGGTCCTCGAACAAAACTTTTCCATATCTTTCGTAATTCAGGAGCTGGCCGACCGGCACTTGCGAACTGCTTCTGCTTCGGGCACCGCGCGGCAAAAAAGACTGAAGAACATGGCGTCGGCTGTGTCTTATATACTCTGGCCTCACTGACGTCAGCAGAGAAAGCGACACCAACCGACGCCGGACCTAGACTTTGGAATTCGGCTGACCGAGGACCCGCCTGATGGCAGAGAACCCATCTGTGATTACTGCAGCTGTATGCACGATGAACATCTGGACTGACCTCTGGGTCTATCTTCAAGGAGTACACAACTGGAAGTTTGCCTAGTTTGTCTTGGAACAGATTAGCATAGGTAGAAAAAATGTGCTGGGCAAAATTAGAGTAGTGGTCTTTAAGCTAATTTGGTGGACTTCCTTACTAAATAAAAGCAGTCCCATTTTCAAACTGTCTCTGAGCCCTAATAATGACGGGATGTGCCTCTTGACCACATAAAATGTTGTTGTCTTTCGGCTTTTCCTGGTTAGGGGTTGCCACAGTGGAACTCCGGTCCGCTAATGACTGGCAGTAGATTTTTATGTGCCAAGTTGCCAGCTCTGATGCACAACCTTCAACGAAGGAATGCCCATTCACACATGTCTCCACACAAAAGACGCTTTAGCTGAAAAATCGAATAGGACAACATCTTACTGTGAGGCGACAACGCTACCGCAGCACCACCATCGCAGTCCTCTAGACCACATAAAATAATATGTCGTAACTTTTTCCACTCTGCTGAAAGCATCAGGAAAGCACTACTGAAGCCTTAAACTTTAATTTCTTCACCTACATAAGCAACAAGCTTCGCACACCTTGCCAGATGAAGCCTTTCACCTTTACACATTCTAGCAAATGTTTTTGCAGACATAACACTGCACTTGGAACCTGTGTCAACTTGAGCTCTATCGGTATGCCATTTATCCAAACAGTACAAAACACTTCATTTCTTTGCCCTTAATTCTACTGCACTGACCATTTCATGAAGCACTGACACACCATCAACATAAAGAGTAAAACTACCACTGTCTGACTGATCAACTCGTTTCTTAAAACTTCCCCTTTTGAAAAAAGAATGTGGGCCTATTGACTTACAAATTTTTTTGAAATGATTCCACTTTTAACATTTGTGGCATTGCTGACCAAAAGCTAAACACTTTTCTCTTTTAGATTCATGACTTCCACCACAGTTATGACAGTTGGCAATGAAACTGGGTTGGGGCCCATGCTTGGAGTTTTCTGACTCACTCTTGTGCTTCACTGAGACTGTGCGAACTCTGGAATTTGCTAAAAGGTTCTGGGGTTTACCAGTGAGTGCTGCAGGGGTTACAGTTGCTGCCATGTACTTGGACCTGTTTCTTCTAACCACGTGCTGCATATGATCAACATGAAGTTTATCACTGTGCCTTCTACAGCTATTCTCATTTGTAAGCATATCTGTGTGTTTTTCTGTAACTCGTATATCTAACAAATCTCAATGGCCTTATTCAAAGTTAAATTACTGTTATAAAGTAAAATCTTTCTCACGGCATCATCTTTTATGCCACACACATCTGCCCTTTATCAACTCATCTCTTAAGTCACCAAATCTGCATGTTTTAGCTTTATTTCTCAGGTCAGTTGCATATGCAGCAAAAGTTTCACCAGACTTTTGATCCGTTGTGTAAAATAAGTGCCTTTCCACTGTAACATTTGTTTGAGGGGTTACACAGTTCTCTAAATTTGAATTTTAATCACTAAGGGTCCTCTCTTGATTCAGCTGGTACAACAATATGACACTTCCCCCCTCTCCAGCATAGACAGCAGGTGCATGCACAAATAAACATTCTCTTTCTATAGCTTCTGACCCAGCTAAATTAAGTAGAATAAATGCTTTTGTACAGTCATCTTTATCAGAGAATGCAGCCTGTATGTAAATGTACTCCTGCTCAAACACTCTCCAGTTCTCACTGATATTACTGTCAAACACTCTCCAGTTTTCACCAATATTACTGTCAAACACAAGTGCACTGGGTTTTCGAAATCCATCTGCCATGCCACAAAGTATACACAAACACACTGAAAATACTGTCCTTGTAATTGTGTACGAACAAACTGTTCTGTGAACTTGTAATAATATTCAAATGTATAATAAACTCTTTAAAATACTTTACTTTGTGAAATATGCTCTGTAATGGCTGTACTCTGTGAAATATGCCCTGCAATGGCTGTACTTTATAAAATAACTTCACTGTAACACCGCACAGACATGCAAACACTTCATACACTTCTGATAACTCGGACATCTTTGCTTAATATAAAAAATACATATGCTTTGCGAAAATGCAGTTGTTTCCCTTTATTTTTATTCCTTTTATGTAAAACGGACTTTATTTCAAACATTTTCTGCAGTAATTTGAATATTTTTATCAATATCATACATATCAGTTTATGCAAATGTTACTTAAACATTCTGTATGTCTCGTTTCATATTATGTTTAAAGAAATAGTGCTGAACAAGTTTTAATATCTAAAATTCGTTTCTAACCTGTTTTGCAAAGTATGCACATTTTGGGAATGATCCACTCCTGTATATTCCACCAGCATCTCAACAAGTCCCTTAAGTCATTTTAGCCAAGCGGTTTCTGACTCCATGCCCCTTCAGTATGCTTCTTCTAACTCAATGTCCTTTTTGACATGCCGCTTTTGACACCATTTCGCTCGTTTGTCTCTAACACATATAACAAAAAGGCTGGGGGTTTCGTTCAGTTGCTTTAATACATACAAACACATCAGGATGGATAGCAGCATCATTAAATATGAACAAACTAATTAACAGACAGCGCTTACATATATACATGTTTACATCTGAACAGCTAACTAAAAATGCCAGTCTAGCTTACACATGCTCAGTATTTATACACTTGTGCAAGCCCTTGGATAGCTTCTTAAAGGTATATACACACTGATCTACAGAATTCATAGGAAAGCAGTTGAACACAATCACACAGAGAGCAGCCCCCCAAGAGAATAAGACCCTTGAGACAGCAGGATAGGCACCCCGCCACTACCAGCTCAACTGGTCCTGTTGGCCCTAGGGTCCATGTCAGCTGTCATTCTTCTAGTGCCTCTAGCCAAGTTCTTCATGCGAGTTCTCCACTGGACCCTTGTGGTACAATGGTCTATTTGGTGCCGTTCATTGTCAACTCCATTCAGGTTAACTGCAATTTGCAGGCATCATCTGCAATGGTGGTGTGATGCCGCACCATTGGACCAGTAATCAAGGAGCCTCAATCCTCACCACTGGCAACAGTGGGGGACGTACAAACTCAGAGGATGACAAGTACATGTACAGTAAAGTGCAATTTCCCTTAAGAGCATACAGAGATCACAGGAAGTCTGGAGCTGGTGTCTTCCCTCTTTCTCCAGATCCCCAGTAAGACTCCACAATGGCACAGCTACAAAGCTGAGATCAAAGTGAGTGGCCAAGCCAAGACCTCCAGCACCCTCTCTGTCCAACCAATCCTTCTTGTCCCTGCCCAAGTAGCTGACACACACACACATGGGAAATGCTGGCACAGGTTTACTAGCTATGTCCCCTTCTGCCCAGACTATAAGGTAATTTTCACTGTCACCAGCCTCTATTATCACCTACTTTAAGGCCCTTCACAAAGGGTGTCCAATCTTACTGTGTAATGTTACTATTAATCGAAATGGCAGTTTGACCAAGAGTAAGGCTATTACGGGTGGCCCTCACAGTGTCACCAAACAGATAAGCAAGTACTGTAAGAGCTTGAACAGGTCTCACAAATATCAGCCACAATGAAAGGTTTAAATATATTTAATAATAAATAACAAAAGACCAAGAAAATACTCGGTAAATAATCACAGTAACATCAGAGTTCAAAATCAGAGGAAATATTTAAAACATTGCAGGACAGTCTCAAATAAATAAAGAAAACAACTAAGCTTCTTCTTCTTTTGGCTTTTCCCGGTTAGGGGTTGCCACAGCGGATCAACTGTCTGCTCATGATTGACAGTAACGTTTTACGGTGTTCAGTACCTAGGGCCCGTTTAGAATATCCAATCCACCTACAGCATGTCTTTGGGATGAGGGAGGAAACCGGAGCACCTGGAGGAAACCCACACAACCACAGGGAGGACATGCAGACTCCGCACAAAAGGCACCACAGCCAAGGATCGAACCGGAGAACCATTGGTTTGAGGCAACAACGCTAACTGCTGCACCACCGTGGCTGCCCTAAAGAAAACATCAAAGCTATACTTCACTATATTCCTAACGGTATCAAGGAGAAATTACTGTACCCTAGACTAACTTACTCATATAGCAAGGCAAGACAGATGTGGTGAGTGGGATTTACAGCTGATGTTGTCAGGTCAAAAACAAAATACAAAATGCTCAGTCTCACTCTCTCAGAGTCCTTACATTAATATTTCAAATATTGCTAATGCGGTAGCTGGTAGCATGACATGACTTCTTTGCATCTGACTATCAGTTCCCAGTCTCACAACCCTTGATTTTAGCACCTACCTGCGAAAACACATAGACCTTAAATATTTTGGCAAATGGTGGAAGTCATAACATAATTTACATTTCTCCACATTTAAAGATAATACAAAAAATTTCTAGTTCTAGACATTATGTTACCTGTTGCACTGAAAATGAAAGATAACATCTCTTTTATTAAGTGGTTATAAAATAATTAAATTTCAACATAAACCGGAAGCCAGGACTATAGTGATAACATCTCTCCTGTATGGACAGATGAAATAGCTGTCATTGAAAACTGCTTTATTGCCAGAAAGAAGTGACTTGACAAACGCAGGGGTCTACAGTAATAATGTAACTGACTTGCACTTGTATTAACTGCAAATTACTTTGCAACAAGTGTTTTGAAGTTTTAACCTTTTATAATCGGCAAATGTACAGACTTGCATAAAACATGCTCTAAATATCTGTACTTTCGAAAAGGGAAACAAACTGAAATTAGTTCAAAATGCAGTGTGCTTCAATTACTTTTATTAAATGCAAATCTGCAGGAAGCCTATACGAAGTTTGTTTCTCATTAATAAATATTTGCACAATGTAATTCAAAAATTTGCTTAAATACACACAAACGCATGCACACACATTATTTTTTCTGAAGTTTTGCAAGTTAACCTTCTATGTGCCAGTTCTCACTGTTAAACATATACATTTACACAATTTCAATAGTTTATATACATTTCTGTTCTTTTCTAGTAGGGTACACTGTGGCTACATCTTTAAGTTGAGTACTCTACAACATACCTCTTCAGCACACGTCTGTACAAACAATCTTATACGGCATACAGTTCTATTACATTTGTAACACAAGCATATGAATCATGTTGACATTCACCAAACAATCTTATACGGCATACAGTTCTATTACATTTGTAACACAAGCATATGAATCATGTTGACATTCACAAATGACATAACCATTTACAAAATTCCAGATGACTGGGCTGGCAGTATCTCCTCTTGTTACAGGTGGATCCTTACAGATGCTCTCCATCACGGAAGACCTTTCATTCTTCCTCCTCCTATGGCCACAGTGATCAAGGAGGCCTCCTTGTTGGGGTGGGGGGCATTTTCAGGGAAAGTTGATCCAAGGCACGTGGTCCACGATAGACAACAAACTGCACATACATGTACTGGGGATGAGAACAGTCCTTCTCAAATCTTTCAGGACTGCCTTCCTCTGCGGACAATTACAATTCTGACAGATAATATGTTGGTGGTTTGGTACATCAATGAACAGGAGGGAACCCATTCATACCTGTTGGGTAGGGGGGATATGAGGGTTTGGGAATGGGTGATTTCTTTAAACCACTTTCTCACTGCAATGCAAATCCTGGGGAAATCCAGTGTTCTGGTGGACAGACTAAGCAGATCGATCTTAAGTTCACAAGAGTGGTCCCTGAACCAATCAGTAGCGATACAAATATTCAGACATTGGGGCCAGCCTTGTCATGACCTTTCTGCTTCGCCCTTAAACAAGTGCAGCAAGTACTTCACTCTGATCCTCCCTCGGGGGAGTCGCCCAGGGATGCTCTAGTCCACGACTGGCCTCCCCAGGTCTCCTCTATGCTTACCCACAGATTCCCCTGATACCCAAAGTTCTACAGAAAGCCTGCAGGTTGAAGACCAATATAATCTTCATTGCCCCTTTTTCGCCTTGTCAGGTATGATTTCCCTTCCTGTGGTCTCACAGCAAATATCCCCCATGGATACTGGATGTCACACAGGATCTGATTTTCCATGTGTCGGAACACTAGGTTCACAATCTTCAATCCCTCAAACTGACCACTTGGTTTCTCCACTTCCAGTGATTCTTCGAAAGTCCAGGCTAGTTTCCCCAGTCCAGGAAATTATTCTTGCTTCTTAGAAGTCTTCCACCAAGAAAGTATATTGTAGTAAACGGAAGAGATTTTCTATTTGGACTTCACAGAAGAATATTGACCCCTTTTCCGCTTCAGTCCCAGACATCCTTATGTTTCTTAGCTCACTATTCCAGCATGAAGCTAGTTTTTCCATTAAAAAGATGCAACTTGCGGCTATCACGAATTTCCACGTAGGGATGGGTGGTAGCTTAGAAGTGGAAACAGTAGAGGGAAAACTGCTTGGCTTTTATGAAAGGGGTTTTTCATATTAAGCCTCCAATAAAAGAACCTTCTCCTCCTTGGAATCTTACCTTGGTAATTTAGGGACTTATTCAGAAACCATTTGAACATGTTAGCTCATGCCAGTTAAAATTTTTATCTTGAAGACTTTTTCCTAGTAATAACTTCAATATTTTTGGTGTAACTTAACAAAACAGCATTTCTCACTTACAATTT
>NC_056732.1:936319434-936370645 GCF_019279795.1 Protopterus annectens | reverse complement strand
AGGATCAAGATTGTTATAAGGGGTGATAATATTTTTAAGTGCAGGAGTATTGTCCGGATTACAGAGGATTTTATAGGCCACAATCAGTTGGTTACACTGGATTAGGCTGGGTAGTTCAAGCCACCCAAGCTGATTTAGATTGATGCAATGATGTGTCCTAAAAGGCAGCCCAGTGGCAAACCTGGCAATGTGGTTGTAGCATATTGAGAGTTTGTTAAGGACAGTCTTGTTTAAATTTGAGAGTAGAGGGGATGCATACAGAAGGGTTGAAAGAAGGGAAGAGCACAGGGAGAATATAACTTTTTTTTCTGAAGGCAATGCTCTTACTTATGAGATGAGCAGTATAGAATGCTCTTCTTACCACTGTTGAAACATGGCGATTAAAGGTAAGGTTGCTGTCAACCTGTGTGCCCAGGTCTCTCACCACTGAGTGTGTACTTAGGGTGTTGCTACTGATGTGGTAGTTAGCATGAACATCACCCTTACTGAAATGGATGATAATATATATTTTTTTGCATTGAATTTAAGGCTGTGACTTTGCCACCAATCATTTGTTTGCGTAAAACCCTCTTGTAGGATGCTGACATCATTTGGAGATTCTATGACCGCTCCCAGTTTGCAGTCATTAGCAAACTCAGTCAGCCACAAACCTGTAGTTTTTGCTGGTTACTACAGAGAAATAGATTCCAAACAGTAGAGGTCCCAGAACTTATCCCTGTGGAACATCACTGGTTACAGGTCTTGTTTTGGAGGTGGATTCCCCAATTTTGACTGTACGGGTTCTATCAGTGAGCCAGTTGGTAACCCACCTAATGATATAAGGGTTGACAAATTACTGGGTGAGGTTGTCAATGATGCCTGAGTGAGGTATATTGTCAAAAGCCTTGGCCAAGTCTAGGGAGGCTGTATGCACAGATTCCCCTCGCCCAGGGCCATGGTGACTGTCTCGAAGTATATCAGGTTTAGCAGGTATGATCTTCCTTTGACAAATCCAAACTGATTAGGGTCAAGTGTTTGGAGATTAGCTACATAAGGTCCATGATGAGTCACTCCATGGCCTTGCAGATAAGGCTAGTCAGGTTAACATGTCTATAGTTCCCAGAGTCAGTGGGGATAATGGTGGCATTTTCCAATCAGCTGGGAAGATTGAAAAAAGTACTCGATGGTATTGCTAATTCTAGTTGGAGCCCATGTAGGATACAACCAGGGATGTTATGAGGTCCTATAGATGCTGTGTTTTTGGCCTTGGAGACTAGACTTACAGCCTGTTCTTTAGTGATACAAAGTAGGGGACAGATGGTAGGGATGTCTTGGGATATGTGTATCAGGGGACTGAAGTTTTCACAGAACCTGCTGGCTAACAGGTTAGCTATGTCCACAGGTTCAGTATATGTAGTATCATTAACTACCAATGTGGCACAAATTTGGGCCTTTCCTTTTAGGTTACGGATGTAACTAAACAACACCTTATGACTGTCCTTAGTTGAGAAAGCTAATTTGGATTTGTAACTTGCTTTGGAGGACTTCCCAAGAAGTCTTTTTTGCTTGTTTAAGCTGAAGAGGGAGTGTTTCCAGTTTAGGGCCTGCTCACTCTTACTCAGACAGCAATTTCTTCCTCTTACTGTAAAGCCTGTTAATGGCAGTTGTCCAGCTGGCAGGTTTGATTATCCTTGAAGATCTTGTCCTATCCAGTACGGCTGAGTCAATGCAGTTATACAGATATCTGGATAAAGTATTGGTGTAGGACTCTGCATAGTTGCCAGTTCCATCTGAGGGGGGAGGATGCAGTGAAGGTATCCCATAACAAGTTATAATCTGCTTTGGAGAAGATCTTTAGTACAGATGCTGCTGGGGGGGGGGTCAGGTGTGATAGCTACTTCGAATGAGACTGATTTGTGGTCAGACCTCACAGTGTGGATGCTACAGGGGTCCCCCATATTGGTAAGCATGAGCAACTGCTGACTCTACAATTACTAACATCTCAGAATCCATTTCAACACCCACATCCCCAGGAGAAACAAAACAGTACCATTACATTCCTGATGGCCATCAAATGCACTATATGGAGTAGGATTCAATCCTAGAACCTGTGCTGAAAATTTTCACAAGCTACCAAGGTTATGACTTCCTATGTCATCTCCAAAAGCAGGAATTACAGGCACTAAACAGTGTCCCAACTCCAATTTTATAAAGGTATGTGATGCCCGTGCACTGGCCCAGCAATCAAGGAGCCTCAATCCTCACCACCAACACCAGTGAGGGGTGTCCATATAGGGAAACGATAATAAATACACACACAGTAAAGTACAATTTCCTTTAAGAGAACACAGAAATCACAGTCAGTCTGAGGCTGTTTTTTCCCTTCCTTTCCAGGTCCCCAATAAAACTGGGACAGCTACAGGGTCCAGATCTCATCCTAGTGGGCAAGCTAAAACCTACAGCACCCTCTGTGTCCAACCAGTGCTTTGTGTCCCTGCCAAAATAGCTGACACACACACACTTTGAGATAAGAGTTTTATACAACCACACAGACACTCCTGGGGAAGGCTGGCACAGGTTCTCCAGCTGTGCCCCTTTTTACCCAGACTAAAAGGTAGTACCAGCTGCAACCACCCACTAATATTTATCAGCTACTCAAAGGCCCTTCTGAAAGGGTGTCCAATTATTACTGTGCAATATTATTATCCAAATGGTAAGTGTGACTGAACAGTCAAGGCTTATTAGAGTGACTTGGTACAGTATCACTACATACATGCAATGTACTCTAGAGCTTAAATTAACTCTACATAAAACAGCCACAGTTGAAAAGTTTAAAAATATTTAATAATAAATAATAAAAACAAAGACAACACTTCTTACTACACAGTGCTAGTAGAGAGTTCAGAGATCACACAGAAATACTTAAAATAATACTGCAGAAATGTTATGACATCACAGAAAAACTAGTCTAATCTTCCTATTTCTTAGCTATATCTAAGAGAAAACACAGTTTTAAATAACTTGCATACAGAGCAAAGCAGTGCTGGTGATGTTGGATGTTCAAGACAAAATGCTCTGAGCTCTCTGATTCTCTCTCTTTAAATTGCAACACAGAGCTGCTTCACATGACATCATTCTTCACACCTCTCTGGTGTTCCCAGGCTAACAGAAACTACATTCACATTCTTTACGTCTGGTCAGAAACTAGAGCAATACAGGACATTTATACATACAAATTCTAGCCAATAACTCTGGTCTTAAAACAATAGGTAGGATGCCTCCCTCTAGACAAATCAGCTCCGAATTTTGACATCAAAGACGGTCATAAAATTCTTGACTTAGCTTTCTTACAGCAGACTGCACTGTTGTTACATTTTTGCAGTTCAATATCCAATGCAGTCTTTTCATATTTAAGAGAACAAGCCTGTGGCTTGCAGTAATATTTACAAATGACAGAATTATCTACAAAATTCTATCTGGCTAGGCTGGCAGCCTTCATCTATCTTCATAAGGTAATCCTCAAAAAACAAGTTACAAAGAACTAATTATAGTTTATTGTTACCTCCAGGAACAAAAGCCATAGCAGTATCCACTGGAGTGATACTTCCACAGAGGCCATGGATAGGGCTAGGAACAAACAGTCATCTAGGTTGGAGAACACATGCAGGCCTTTCTCTTGCAAGACACATTACAAGGACCAACTAATTGGAAAAACAGTCTGGAAGTAATACCCACTAATGGCAATAAGGAGGACATAGCATTCAAGCTGACAATGGGATGAAACTGTCCAGCACTCCGATGGGACTAGAAACAGGTCAAAGTAACCTCCCTCCATTCCAAACTAATAGGGACATCTGTTCAACTTATGAAGAAAATCTAGGCCAGTTTCAAGAACTCTCCCAAAAATACCATCTTTCCACATATCCCTTGGTAGAGCAAGACCATGTGGCACATGTGGCCTGAAGTGACCACATCTAGAACCTAACAGTCCCTTTATAATGAAGATCCAAGCTGGAGTAAACTTGAATTTCTACACCTTACTCAAGTGTACAGAAGGGGAAAAACTATATGACACTAGATAGCCTTACTCTGGTGCTAAGGAGGCTTCTTACTTTTTTGGGACTTGCTAAGCTGACACCAAGAAAAGGTAACGATGCAAGCCTATCACACATGTTCTCTACTATGGTGAGATCCTGATTTGACTTAAAAATGCCATCTTACAAGGCATGGCTAAAGACTATCTCTTCTTTAAACTGGGCATCTAATACACTATTCTTGAGCATCCTCTCGAAGGAAGAATGTCTAGAAATGTCTGTATGCACACAATTTTAACAACCTAGGGCATGCAATCCTGACACCTGGGTACAATCCTGAATAGTACCAGCATAATCAAAACAGAAGAAAACTTGGAAGGTGCAAGGGCTCCCTTAAAAAATAGTGGATGGTGCTAAATACTTTAGTTTGGCCTCCAGAAAATCTTGGGAGGGAACTTGGACTGGAATTAGGACAAATTGCTTAAGGGTAAACAGGAATTACTACACAAATTAAAATCCCTCCATACAGTGCAGGGGAGGGTTCCAGGCAGTTATCACTATGGTAGTTCCCCATATGTTTTACATACTTAGGCATTTACCTCTCAACCCAGAGCATCCATGTGTTTTGCATCTACACAGACTGTTGTTGGAAACTCTGTTGGGTACCTTAGACTGAGGACTGGCAATATGGAAGGTTATTGTCCTCATATGATATGGTGGATGGGGCTTGCTGGACCTCCCATGAAGACTTATGTTAGCATTTCATTTCGATCAATACACAAGTCTGTTCTTAGTAGATCTTTTATCAATGGACAATCTTGAACTTTGGAATGGGAGCTCAGTGTTGCAGTCCTATCTGCTTTGATGGGAAAAGCTAGAATTAAAAAGGGGGAACTCAGTGTGTAAGCTACACCCCACTTCAGTTTTATGGTCTGACCCAAAATTACACTGGATTTTCATACCACTGGTACAGAGCAGATGGCAATGGAGAGGTTTGCTGACTTGAGACCATATCAAGGATTAGAGTGCAAGAAAGTCTTCTGAAGGTTTTGGTGACAGTTTGGAGTGGAACAGAAGGACTGGTTCTGTTACAGGCAATTAAAAGTGATGTAGCAGAATATGCTTGTTCTGGGAAAGGATCAGCAAAGAGTCTTACTGTAGGGGAGAGGGTGGGGAATAGGGATCACTGCAGAAAAGCAGGACAAGTGTGATACACAGGGACTGATGTAATAAACAGAGATGCTTGGTGATAGATTTGTGTTTTGTTGGAGTAGGCATGAGAGTCCAATGTTGGGGACAAAGTGGGTAGAAACATGGAAGGTTCTGGCTCAGTTAAGTAGGAGGCACAGGTACAAGGACCAACAACTATGCTTAATATACAACTAGTACTGCACCTGACAGAAACTCTGAGGCAAAGGAGGGCTGGGCTCATAGTAAATGTTGAGATGTGGCACCCCCAATGTATGGATTGTACAACATGTTTTGAAGTTGTACGAGGGCACAGAAATATTGAAATGAATTAACAGGCCTAACTCTGGAAATGTACAGACCACCAGAAACTAACAACTGCACAAGGTAAGAAGGGTGATTGGGTGGCAGTAATGAAGTAATGGTTCAATAGGTTATGGCAAGTATGGTTAAACCGCTAATAGTAAAGAGTGGAAAACCCCATATACCACCCCATGTGTGAAACTAGCCAATATCTAGGCAGGCATGGAGGCACAGACTTTCTTTCTTTCAAGTACATAGGTGAGGGATGCACTTTCCTGCTCATGTGGGACATATGGTTTACAACATCTGGACTAATCTAAATCTATCTAGTAGCTGCATTACTATATTGTTCAAGTTTGCAGATTAGTTTATGGATTATTTACATGTGATGTAGAACTGTGGAGTGTACTGCATACCCTTTCTCATAATGTATGTGGTTAAGTTGGTTGTTAGCTGACTGTTGTGTTTTATTTTACATGTACATTTTTGTTTAAAAAATGTCAAAAAAAACAATTAAAAAATGGCACAAAATTTGACTGAAGACTACCTTTAAAACTGAAGGAAAAGTCGCCATAAGAATCTCCTTGAGCCAAGACTTGAGGAGGAGATCTAGCTTTTCCAGACTGATTTTTTTCCCAAGAAAAAGTGGCATTTAAGACAGCTGAGCTCAACATCTCAGGACCCCAATGTTTCAATCAGACAGAGACACATACTCTTACCATACCTATCCACAGCTTTGGAATGTCTGTCTAGTAGCAGGGTATCAAAATGCCGTGGCTTCTGGGACCTGTGGGAGAATGAAAAAAATCACACAAAAGTTAGGTTTCTGATGCCTAGTTTCAGGCATTTTACTCTCATCTAGGGGCCTGTCAAGTAAATCACTCTTCCTGAGGGCTGGAATGGAAGTTAAGAGTGCTTGGCTTCCAGCTTGCCAGGACAGCAGTCCTGATAAATAGCTCCACAGGGGAGGCTCCACAGGGGAGCTGACCCAGAGCACAATCCATCTTAGCCCTAAATACTCAGACATACCTGAAATGGAGACAGAGGTGCTCGAGGCTAATTGATAATAGACTTCAGGAAATATTACTCACTGCCATCGACTGTCTGGCTTTCCAGATCTTCAGTCTCCTTGCATAAGCTTGTGAAGAAAAGTCCTGCTAGGACTTCCAGCAGGAGGTATACTCAACTCAGTGTCTCTAAGAAGGCCATAGTGCCTGATGGCGAGGACTTACAGCAACATCTTAAAACACCACTGAACTTCAATGGTTTGCTCGATGCCCAAGCCCTGAGCCACAAACACCCAGGAGGAAAGACTCACTGGCCCTCTCCTCTAACTGAACAGTAGAGTCTGCCAAGCCTAGGAGAACACCTGGGTAAAGACATACCTTGGTCAAGAGTATCTCCACCCCACCCCCATGACAGAGTGATTTGTGAGACTGCTCTCCAGGATCAGGCTGCTCCCTTCAAATGGTGGCTAATTAAATATTGAGATAGGTGGCACCAACTTCTTGAAACACACCACTTACACTGACAGCAACAGGTCTGTGTCTTCCAGGCACTTTATCATTGACTAAGACAAAAAAAAAATATTGTGTGGACCAAGCTATAACCTGTCTAAAATGAGCTCAGCAGCCACGTAACCCCAATGCTATTTTAGTAATGGACTTACCACCTCCAAAAAACTAGACTTAATCCTAGCTTCCACAGTTTACTCCTTGTGGTGGTGCTTTTGCTATGCCCTGCAGCTGGAATTATAACCATATCATGGTGGCAAGGCAGGCCAGAAGCCTTCGTTCAATACCTTCATCTGGCAAGGTTGAAAAACTAGCAATTACGGCAGTGATTGATGGCCTGCTCCTCCCAAAGACAATACAATTACAGGGACAATCAGCTGACTTAAATCCAGGCATCAAAAAAGGGAACTTTTCACTTATGAATTCTGGAAATGAAAGGGACAGACCACCAGAAAGTAAGAATTACGCAAGGTAAGAAGGGTCATGCGGTGGCGAAAATGAAGTAATGGGTTATGGCAAGTATGGTTAAACTACCAATAGTAAAAGAGTGGAAGACCCCATGTGAACATGTGAAACATTCCCTTTTTTGAGGCCTGTGGCAGAAAAGAACTGACAGATTCAAGTGCTAATCGCTGATGTCGTCAGCATGTGATAAGCACAGCATGAATCAGCAATAAGCAGATATCTTGGGCATGGAATCCTCTGAAAAATTCTGCCAGACTGAGAATGATGGAGAGGATGAAAACCACAAAATCCATTAGGAAGTACCAATTGTTAGATGTGCAGTACACGTACTAGGTATCTAAAGTAAGTGTGCATGAGTTCTGCACTGTCTGAATTTATCTTTTTTTTTTTTACTTTGATAATATACACCACTGTTTCTGCTGCACCCAGCTGATCAGCATATGTCACCATAGTCTCTTTGTAAACAATTTATGAAGTTATAACTCCTTTTAAATATCTTCTTTCTCCTGTTGTCTGTAAATGAGTGCACACACAATTTTACTTTCTGGTCTTTGCCCGGTAATTTCTAACCTGGACAACAATGTGTAACAAATTATGGTAAATAGACAAATGTTATTCTTAGCAAGGTGAAGGCTCAGGACTGAGAGTAGCTGAGTGCTAATGCTAGAAAATGGTAGAGTTATCACATGGAGATGGTGATGAGCCATCAGCCGTTATATCTCAATTTGATGTTTGAACTGCAAGGCACAGAAACAGGTAGAACGACAAGCAGAGTCAGATTTCTGGCTCTTATTTTGCTGTGACTTCCCAGAATAAAAAGTGATTACAATGGTGGCGGTAAGCTAATATTAAGAGGTCATATTACTATGCATGAAAAAGGGCATCAATACAAAGGATGAATATAACACAATCATCATCTCTGAACCTCTGAATGTTGCACAATTTCTATTTTTTAGAGAATGATGTCTTTGTACTTATCCCAAAATTAATGAGAAAGTAAAAAGAAAACAAAAATATTAAGAATACCTTTGTATATTACAGAAACCATGTTATACAATCTGTAATTCCTAGAAATACAAGCAAATAGTTTTAAATGCTTTTCTACTTTATTTCAGCACTTATTTTCTAGAATTAAAAATGGCAGGGCGCATGAAAATGACTCTGAAGTACCTCACGGATCATCAATGTATAGAACTTGAACTCATCAGCAAAGACAGAGCACTTATAGCCAAGCTTAAAACATATCAGTATAATCTTCCAGATGGTCTTTCTCAAGCAGAAACAGCAGTTAATGACAACAAAAAGCTCTCTGTGACATTTATAATAACAAATTCATCTGCCTACACCACAGTGGATTACAAGAACATCACAAGCCAGATTCTATGCAAGATATCAAAGGAGTCATACTGGGTCTCATTACCCAGCAATCCAAATATCATCATGCATACAAAGAATGGTCTTCAAGAACTGAAATGGTGGCTTAAATTTGTTAAACTGCCAAACTGCAGAATTGTACGAGGTTGCCTCACTTCTCAGATTAGATGCTACCACAATCAAAAATATGCATTCGTTCAACAAAAATGTAATTCTCAAGGGAATGTGAATAGCATAATGTCACAAACTGATGTGTTCCTATATCATTATTAAACATACATTTCAGCTATTCCTCAGATGAGTACTTGCAAGAAAATGTAAGTTATGTACTGAAAACTAGATTTATCTGGACTCTGTCCAGACTCTAACAGATGGACTGGGTGCCATGGTGCCTTTTTGCCTGGTAACGATACTCTTCACAAACTCAAGTGCCTCCCCTGTCCCATAACACTTTGCTCCAAGGAAAAGAGCTCCAGACTGAGTAATAAAACTAGCCATCTACATCCCTGACTGGCATGTACATAACATATAACTTACTCAAAAAGAATCTACAATACGGTGGATGAGGAATTTGGTGTTACGCATCTCTTC
This sequence comes from Protopterus annectens, assembly GCF_019279795.1. NCBI lineage: Eukaryota > Metazoa > Chordata > Ceratodontiformes > Protopteridae > Protopterus > Protopterus annectens. Next base: position 936,361,197 of record NC_056732.1, on the reverse strand, counting down.
CTGACAAATAAAAAGGAAAAGCCTTATGTGGAATGTCTCTTCATGGAAAGAAAATATTCCTATTTCTAATTAAAGCCCAAGATCCAATCTGCAAAATGTAGAGTGTTGAGCTCAAGATGCTGTTATTTTCCATTTCAAATTAGATCCTCCTTAGTTTATTTATTTTTTATATTATAATTTTTATCTTTATTGTAATTACATTGTTTTAAATGAACAAAATAAATAAAAATGATGGTGGCTGTTGAAGAAGCTAGTTAGCATTGTATTTTGATGCAAAGAATTCAAGGTGTAGAACCACACAAGTGCTTGTGACAAGCTGAATATTACAGGATTTAGCTGCTGCTCATGTTCTGGTAAAAATGCATTCCCCTGGCAGATGCACTGCCATCAAGAACAGCCCTTTCACCAGGATCATATGCCGCAACAAAACTACCCAACCCTCAAAAGTTAAGACATTGTTGGCACCACCACTCCCCCACACACACTTATCTACTTCAGTGCTTTACTGTATATGCATCTGTCTTAAGAGCCCTGGGCCGAAGGATTACTATTGCCAGAAGTATTGCTAACAACTTATTCTTATGTGCAGCTAAAAAAGATAAGGTACCATTTTGCACATTTTTACTTATGTACCCACATATGAATTGGTTCAGCAATATCTTATTTACAGGGACGTGACAAAATGAAATATTTACAAGTATAGATAAAATGATTCTGGTGTGGCAGCTAAGGATATGTAGGAAGAGACAAGGGATTAAACAAAAGATAAAAAATAAATAAGGGACTATTTGCACACTTTTAAAAGCAAACCTTGTTTAGTTTAATAAACAAGAAAACTTAACAGAAAAGCAGCAGCTTATTTTCAAATTTCACAACTCTCTCCCATTTCTTTTCTGTCTCAATATTTAACACAACAATAACTGCATCATTTGGCAGCAATCTTTTCTGATGAACCACTAGAACAATGTCCACTTTCAAATGTCCATAAGCTGACTTCTAGTCCACCTGTCATCCCACAATTTTGTACGGGTCTATATTACATAATCGAACTTTCAAAAGTGTCAAGTATCATATGGTCGACACTATATGATAAAACTTTTAAAAGTTCGAAAATCTAATAAAAAAATAAACTACACAAATAACCTATCTGAAATGCATGGGGAGCATATCCCCTCACATGGGGAGCTGCCTCCCCACACCCCACTCTTTAAATATACCAACTCCGAGATCGCACTACAGCGCAGAAGAGGGGAAGCTTCCCATTACACGCTGCACAGAGATCTCTGTTAAAACATTCAAATTTTCAAAAATTCGATCATATGATGTTGACTATATGACAGTCGAACATTTGAAAGTTCGATCATCCAATACAGACCCTTTTGCACACCCCAGTATTAGTTATTCTACTTATATGTTCCTTGCAACAACAAAAAATATACATTCATAAGGGAAACCAAGCAAATCACCAAACACTGATAAACGAGAAATCTGGTTTTGTTCCTTTTTCAGTTTACTTGTTCATCTTAACAATCATTCTATAAAATACCTAACATAATTATAAATCATGCAGTTCCAATATTTGTATGATAGAAGTGTTCAGCTCATTATATTGGATTGATTCTGGGATCCCTCTGATGATTATGTTGTTACGTCTTGATCTTGCTTCCAGGTCCAGAATTTTGTTTTGCATCATTTGTATATCAGCCTCTTGTGATTCAGATCTTTTAGTGAGCAATGCTATATTGTCTTCATTTGCTGCTATTCTGATTTCTGCTTTCTCCATTCTTGTTAGAATCCGATTACATGTCTCACTAAATGTTTGTGTTTGGGATGTTAGGTCTTGTAATGCATCTTGTATAGGCAACAATGCAGACTTAATTTCTTCCATCGTAACCTGTTGATCAGATTTCGCTGATGCCCCTGTTTTTGCAGTTTCTTGCTGTCTGAATGTTTTCTGTCTCTTAAATATGGATTCCTTCTCTGGAGACTGTAATGCTGACAATTTAGTTTTAGTAGTTGTAGTGTCCATATTTTTATCTTCTTTTGACATTTTGAAATGCTGCAGATAGAGAGGATTACCAAGGAAAAGTTTCAGTAATGTGGTAATTCAGTCCTTTGTTTGTTGCTCTGTTCAGAATCAACCAAGCAATCAGTTCCAATCCTGTTGTCACCAAGTATTTTTTTTCAATTTTTTTTCCTTGATAAGATCGCTGACTTCTAGTAGATTATTAATTGCTGTCAATTAGTTGATTAACTCCAAATGTACATCCGCAGAGGTGATTTTTGTTTCTGGTCTTTGGAGAGCTGAAGTACTGCAGTGCTTATAGAATGGCGGCCATCTTTGTCCTCCATAAATCATGCAGTTCCAACATGGCTTTAACCTAACCTTTCAGTGATGCATCATTCCTTAATCTAGTCCCTATAAATTTTTCAAAGTATCGACCTATCAGCATACTTCTCAAGATGTTTTCTCTGTTAGTCTAATCTCCCGCAAATTCTGTTTTATCCACTGTTGTGGGATTGGGCCTACAGGGAACCAGATGCCATAAATCCTACTCAAGCAAAGTTCTAGATGGGTGCAGTGGCATTTGAAGCCTAATAAATTAGGAGATTAACTAACATAGCACAAATGCTTGCACACAGACGCACATGCCCGCACAGATACACACACACAAAGTATCTTCTATCATGTGCCCAGCACAGTGTTCAGGTTTAGAGAAATATGCCTTCTACCTCTGATGTATAAACTATTAAATGAAAAAAAAAACATGCTCCTGACCCTTACTATTCTTTTGAAGTGTACAATGACTGCAGCGAATTAATCTCTATATTACTGTCTACGCTACTTAAAATTCCTACTGAAAATACTATTTTAAAACAACTGTTTTCTTTTTATTGTGACTGAAACAGCCTTGGGGTTAAGACATCTACAATGTGGGTATATGCAAACCTACAATGTTCTCTCATTGTTAATGAAATGTTTGTATGAGAAATGTTTGTTTTATGTAAACAATATGGTATCACTGTCAGAATGTTTGTCTGAAAGTAGGGATATCGTCTAGAAGTAAACTTCCCTACTACTGTTACAGCTAGACTTGGAGATAAACAAATACATGAGGATTTGGAATGACATGTTTAGGCTGACCTCAGAGATAAGAGAAGACTGAAAAACACGACAAACATGGGTATACTCAAGGTTATACCTCATATTTTAATCTCATTTTAATTTGTGAATTAGCAAAATACAGAATTCTGCTACTTAAAGTCTCACATAAGCATCACTTTTGCATTATACTATCTTGGTCTGTATTAATAGACAAAATCTTTTAGTTAAGTACTTACCATAACGATAGATGTATGTGATCCATCTCACCTACATTCATAACTGATCGGCTCCGACTCGGCCGATACACTAGCACGAAGTCTCTCATTGGCTGGGCCAACCCCTTATCCCAGGATGCACCACGCCCAAACCCCCAGATCTTGTTTGCCCCACAACAACTCATCCACATGTACTAATCCGACTGCACAACAGTATTTCCTCCAGATCCAACAGGTAGGGGGAAGGAGGGCAGGTACGTAAGAATGTAGGCGAGATGGATACATACATCTATCGTTATGCTAAGTACATAACTAAAATATGTAATGCGATCCTATCTCACCTACATTCATAACTGATGGGACAGCGTCCCTAGCACCTAGATCCTGGGAGGGTCACTGGAAAACACTCCTGAGCACTGTGGAACCAAAGGGCGCCCGACCCCTAGATGCCACGTCCAGTTTGTAATGAGAAATAATTGTATGTGGAGAAGCCCAAGTGGCCACTGCACATATCTCATCCACAGACAGTCTGGCGTGGAAGGCCACTGAAGTTGCCATAGCCCTAGTAGAATGCGCTCTAACTGGAAATGGAAGGTCCCTGCCTGTTGATGCATAAATAAATGAAACACAATCCCTAATCCACCTAGCGATAGTGGTCTTAGTTACTGCTTTGCCAATCCTGTTATCCGCAAAGGCCACAAACAACTGGTCTGATTTCCTCTGCTGCTGTATCCTAAGTAAAACCTCAGTTGTCTATGCACATCCAACTGATGAAGTCTGTATTCTGCCTTGTTGGAAAATTTCGGAAAGAAAACTGGTAGCTCTATAGATTGTTGCAGACAAAGAGCAGAAGAAATTTTAGGAAGAAATGGCGGATTTAGTCTTAGAGATACTCTATCCTTATGAAAGATCAGATAAAGAGGCTTGACAGAAAGGGCTTGAAGCTCCGAAACCCTTCTGGCTGAAGTAATAGCTACCAAGAAGGCAGTCTTCCAAGATAAGAATTTTTACTCACAAGTGGCCGCCGGCTCGAAGGGATGAGACGTCAAGGCTCCTAGAACCACATTCAAATCCCATGGCAAAACAGGTTGCGACACCAGGGGGTGAAGCAACCACGCTCCCTTGAGAAAGGCCTTACACAACTTATGACTCATGAGTGAAGGCTCAAAGACAACATGATAATTAGAAATCGCTGCCAATTGGACTTTAAGCGTGGAGACAGCGGAACCCCATCTAAAAAGAGTTGCCAAAAAATCTAATTCTGCCGACACCGGGGCTGTCAGAGGGTCAAGGTTGTGCCGCTGGGCCCAAACGGCAAACTTTTTCCATTTATTAGAATATATTTCCTTAGTGGAAGCTCTGTGGGAAGAAGACAGAATCCGGACCACCTCAGGCGAAAGGATATGCTGTCTGACTAAGGTCGGAAGTGGAGCAGCCAAGCCGCTAGCTTGAGAGTTCGCAGTGATGGATGGGCCTGACCCGACTGAAGAGTCAGGAGGGTCTGGAACTGGGTCCAGAATCCAAGGACCCTCCACTGCATACTTCCGAAGGAAGGGAAACCAAACTTGGCGGGGCCAGTGTGGTGCGATCAAAATCATGCTGCTTCCCAAGCAGATCGCCTTCTGAATCACCTTTGGCAGTAGAGGGACCGGAGGGAAGGCATAAAGCAGACCGGAGGGTCAATTGTGGACTAGAGCGTCCCTGGGTGACTCCCCCTGGGGGGGGGGGGGATCAGGGAAAAGAAATTGCTGCACTTCGCATTCTAGGGGCTGGCGAAAAGGTTGCAGCAGGGAAACCCCCACTTGGAGAAGATCCAAGCCGCTACTTGGTCGTTCAGGGACCACTCGTGAGGCATCAGAATAACTCTGCTCAGCCTGTCTGCTATCACATTGGACTTCCCCGGAATGTGCGTTGCCACTAGAAATCTCTGGGAAGCGAGCGCCCAATTCCACACTCTCATGGCTTCTCTGCAAAGAGGATAAGATCTGGTTCCTCCCTGCTTGTTCAGGTACCATACCACCGCCATATTGTCTGAGAAGATTGCGATGGTACCCTTGGGAAGAGAGCTGTGAAGTGCCTGCAACGCTAGAAGCACTGCCCTCATTTCCAGAACATTGATATGCAAGTGAGTTTCGTGATCTTGCCACATACCTTGAACCGTCCTGCCCATATAATGCTCCCCCCTATCTGGGAGGCATCCGTGGTCACTGTGGCAATGGGGGAGGGGGGCAGAAGAATCTCCCCTGGTTCAGGTTGGAGGAGAGGAGCCACCAACAATGATCTCGCTGGCACGTTTCTGTGATGAGAATCGGGTAGGACAATGGCAGTTCTTGGTATGACCACTGGGTCGACAGGAGCCATTGAAGAATTTGCATGTGTAATCTTGCCAGAGGGACCAGAAGACTGGAGGCTGCCATCGACCCCAAAAGCTGAAGGACCATCCTGGCTGGGGCTTTCCGTCGGGGCAGTAAGGCTAGGACTTGGTCCTGTAGTATCTTTATCCTCTCTGTTGGAAGGAATGCTCGCTTCTCTACAGAGTCTAGCTCTGCACCTATAAAGGCAACATGCTGTGATGGCAGCAATACAGACTTTTCCCAGTTGAATGTAATTCCTAATAGATGTCCCAACTCGATGGTAGCACTCACGGCTAGAGTATGAAGATGCCTGGTGGGGGCGGTGAGGAGCCAGTCATCCAGATATGGAAACACCTGGAATCCCAGACGTCTCAGGTGAGCCGTCACCACTGCCAGACATTTGGTAAACACCCTGGGGGCTGTGGTGAGACCAAAGGGCAGGGCCCGGAACTGGAAATGACTGGCTCCTAGGCAGAAGCGTAAATGTATCCTGGACACTCTGCTTATCTTGATGTGATAATAGGCGTCCTTGAGATCGATGGAGACATCCATACTCATTTTTCCAGCAATGGGAAAATGGATTGCAATGTGACCATCCAGAACTTGGACTTCTTTACGAAGAGGTTTAGGCGACTGAGATCCAGAATGGGTCTCAAGTCCCCTGTTCTTTTCGGCACCAAAAATAACCTTGAGTAAGTTCCTAATCCGGTCTGGTCTGCCGGGATTGGCTGGATGACTCCCTTTCCGAGCAGCTTTGAGACCTCTATGGCTGCTTGATCCCGTTGACTGGGTGGCACATCCGGGATTTTCCTTGACGGTGGAGGGGGATGGATAAAGGAGGTGGTGTAACCTCCGGCGATGATACGAACCACCCACTGATCCTGAGTGATGGAACCCCAGGCCCTTGGATGCTCTGAGAATTGACCCCCGACTGGCTCTGGAGACGCACATTCGGGCAGTCCCTCAGGGATGCTGGAAGGAGGAACCATGAAAGGATTTGCGGTCTCCTGAGTTGCGGGGGCCTCCGCCACCTCTAGGGTGACATCTTCCAGAATAATTTCCCCCCCCTCTGCCTCTGGAAGGGGGGGTCACTCTGATGGGCAGGGAAAGACTTTTGGGACTTTCTGAACCACATCTTTCCTCCCCTCTGAGCCTTGGGATGAGGTCTAGAGGGAAGCGAAAAATGGGCCCCAACGGCAGACAAAGTCTTACCCTCCTGCTCACATCTAGTGAGTGTGTCTTTCACCTTGGGTCCAAAGAGAGAGGACCCATCGAATGGAGCGTCGGTGAAGGAAGAGTTGAATGCTTCCGCAAAGTGACACAAGCATATCCAGGCTTGCCTCCTAAGGGTTACAACCGAACTCGCTGCCCTACCCGCCCCTTCAGCTGCATACGATATGAGGCTCATGGACGAGTTAACAATCGACAAAAGGGTAGACAGCTGGGCGTTGACAGACTGCATCAACGCCTCAGGCACGTTACCCGACAGGGTATCTCCCAACTCCTTTATGAGATCCCTTTGGAGCCTCGTAAAGTGACATAAATAATTCAGTGACCGCAGAGTAAAGGTCGCTGAAGTCAGGGTACGCTTCCCGTACCTATCCATGCTCCTGGACTCCTTGTTAGGAGGAAGGATAGAAGTAGATGCCTCTGCCACATCCTGCTGGGTGGCAGACGCCACCACCATAGCATCAACCGGAACTCCCTTGGTTAGAAACTCCTTGCCAGGGGGTGCGGATAAAAACTTTTTGGGGCAAGAAGGAACTGGCTCCACAAAATCAGGGTGTTCCCACACCCTTCGACAAATAAAGTCCAGTAACTCATCGAAGGGTGGAGACACCCAGGAGGGTGAGGGTTGGGCTCCAAAGGCCTTGAGGAAGACTGACTCCTCCGCGGAAGGGGTTTTGGATGGCCAGTCGCCCCTCTTGTCTCAAGATCTCCAGGATATCGGAGAACGAGACATTGTCAGAGGATGACTTAGGGGACCCTTCCGCATCATCAAGGTCGGTGTCCAAGGTGACAGACTCATCTGGGGAGTCTATGTGCTTCCTCTTGCACAACTTTTTCCTGGGGGGCTCTTCAGGCACGGACTCTGAAGGCCCCTCGGAAAACAGGGGACCACACAAGGAGGAATCCTCAGGCCTAGGAGCCGTGCTGTCCGAAGACAGGGGGGCACCAGAAACTCTACTCTAGTCACCATGTCTAGGGAAGGAGTCGCAGATTCAGGTGAAGTCACTTGGCCAACGCGCTCCTCATAACCCCGAAGGCGGGCCCACCAGAATCTGAAGAGAGGCCCATCTCCGAGACCATGAACGGGGTCGGGGTTTCCCCTAGCCGAGGCGCCAAGTGGGAGACTCGGGGCCGAAACCAGAAGCCCCGACGAATCCCCCTCGGGCCCGGCTGAGGACACCCAAGAACCGTAACCTCTGGAAGGCACAGAAAGGGTTGGAGCTGAAGTCGGTGCCGACAGACTAGCAGTGGGTCTCGGAACCGACTCAAGGACTTCACTGGACTCTACGAACTCCGGCTCCGATGACACCAAGGTTGTCGGAGGAGGAAGAAACGGTATCGAAAGGGCTGGCTCTGGGGCTGACTGGGCCGGAGCCGAAAATAATTTGGATAAGACAGGTGACTGGAGGAGCCTCTGGACCACCCTATCTAAATCTGAATCTGAAAGCCTGGAGGACCTGGAGGAAACAGAAGGGGGCCGAGAAACTTTTTCTATCGGCTCCGAGACAAAGCTAGGAGGCCGGCTCCGAATCGGCTCCAAAAGGATCGGAGCCGAAGCAGACTCGACCAGAACCGAGACCCCTTTCGGCGCTGATGGTTCAGGAGCCGACGAAACCGACCCTAGAGCAGAAACACTCTCCTGCGGCTCCGAGACCAATGGAGCCGAGGAAGGAGACCCAGATTTAGATCCTCTATCCTGCGGCTCTGAGATCAGTGGAGCAGAGGAAGGGGACAGAGTACCTGATCTCTCATCCCGAGACTCCAAGACCAGTGGAGCCGAGGAAGGAGACCCAGATTTAGATCCTCTACCCTGTGGCTCCGAGACCAGTGGAGCCGAGGAAGGGGACAGAGATTTAGCTCTTTTTGCAGGCGGCTCCGATGGACTTGTCGGAACCAAAGACTTCTTTTTCTTCGATTTTGAGGTGGGAGAAGAAGACAAAGCTTCCTCGAAGGCAGGTTTGATCAAACCCTTCAGGATAAGCTTATTTTTTCTCTCCTGTAGGACACAAGAGGAGAAAGCATGGCAAACACTGCAAGATTCTTGCAAGTGTTTAGCCCCTAGACAATAAACACAGATGGCGTGGCCATCTGTCAACGACATCTTGTAACTGCATTTTGAACATTTTTTAAAGCCCGATGGCTTATGTTTCTTCTGCAAAAAAGCGACCAAAAGGCCAAAATAGAAGGGTACTTAGCCACAGCCAAGTTGAGACCACGTCGTTACTCTAGGAACGGCAAACGAGATCTGGAGGTTTGGGTGTGGTGCATCCTGGGATAAGGGGTTGGCCCAGCCAATGAGAGACTTCATGCTAGTGTATCGGCCGAGTCAGAGCCGATTCTCGGCTCCGAGCCCATCAGTTAAGAATGTAGGCGAGATAGGATCGCATTACATCATTTATTTTATCTCATTGTAATTTTGAAAATAAAGGGAAAAAAAGGCAATTAAAAATATATAACAGACCTTTAAAGAACAAATGGGTCCTACTGGCAAAAGATAACATTTTAGTTACTAAATTCACAGCATTCCTTGTACATGCAAATGTCCAAACATATCCTTGTTTAGCCCATCTCTAGGTTATTTGTATGCAAAACATGACAGCTAAAAGCTACTATGGGAATGAATGTAACACTAGGCTTCTTAAGATCCTCATGGATCGATAGCCTAGTAAGTACCTATGAATCTATGACAGCCCATCTATATCTTAATTCTTTATATTAATTAACCCCGACACTTTGTTGATGTGAGAAGTGCATAACAGAATGCTACATTAATAATTTCAGTAATGTCACTATATTAAACTACAGCACAGAACAGTCTAACGGCAAATCTGCATAAAATGTGAGACCATTTATGCAAAATATGTTAACTTGCTTAAATTATTATTTTATTATTAAAAGGCCTGTTTGAAAATCGGGAGAACAACATTCTTCACAATCCACACAAAGTAATACCAAAAGACTACATCAAAAGCAAGGAACTATGGACAATAACTTGTCAAATCTGTCTGAAACTGAGAAGGACAATATCAAAGGCTGGTTTGTACTGATTTCATTTGCTGAAGCCCCAAGAGATGGACGTTGGTTTATTAGAGAAGAAGATACAGTGTAATTACAATTATTATTATTATTATATTATTATTATTATTGTAATTGTAATTATTATACAGTGTAATTTTCTGTAGCTTAGCTGTCAATCATCATGTAATTGGTTCCATACTGGCTATTAAACTGATACATTTTGATTTACCCTGTGGTACATCACTCCTTCCATATTTATATTTATGTAAAATGAATTGCTTAGTTTCTCTGTAGACTGGTTTCTGATACAGTTTATTTTACATCAATTAAATAACGTCCGTTTACATTGGCATTTCTCTAGATTTTCTGGTATTTTTTTTAAGTTGATAATGTCACAAAGTAAATACCTGCCTTTTCTATTTTACTGCACCAAACTTTAACATATCCTAGAAAAATAAGTTTCATTGTTGTCTGTACTGCTTGTCAGAAAACCCCATAAAACATCACTTCTGTATCACCCTTAAAGCTTAACCCTGAGCATGACCAAAAGGTAGGTGGCACATGTCCCCAACACTTCATCACACTTCCAATAAAGGGTTCCTCATTTAGAAATATCCTTAAAATGTGCGTAAAGGAACTTCTTTTCAAATACTCTAAAATATCATGACTTTGTAACATATCGGAGTTAAATAAATACTTTCCAACTTCTTCATATTCATTGCCTACCCAAGGTTATCCCATCCTTGAGATTTATTTCCCTTAATACCGCATATGCTCAACCTACTTTTTGGATGAGGATTCCCTCCCTGAGCTTCGACTAGTATTAACAATCTGTGGAAGTACGTCTGCCAAAAGATCCATCATTCCCATACTGAACAGTGTATTAATCACTATGCATTCTATTTGCAAATGTCACAGAAGCCTAGGCTTCTAATGCATGTGTCCCTAGGAGGCTTCCTACCTCTCACATCTCAGCTGCTTACAGTACATCACAATATTTATGAACTCTCTCTTCAGGTATTTTCTCTCTGCTATCATCTAAAAAAAGAAGTTATGTACCTACCATAACGTTCCATGTTAGTTGTCTCCTCTCGCCTTCTTTCTTGCTGGTTGGGTTCGGAGCTGATCCTCGGCTCCGACTCGGCCACCTTCTAAAGCTCGAGAGCTGTTTACTGGCTCGAGGCCTCCTCATATCCCATGATGCCTGGCGCTAGATACCCAGATCTCATTTGGTAAGACTAACAGCAGACAAAAATAATGAAGGAATCCTATCCTATAATACATAAACCCTACTATGGAGACTACCAGGTAGAGTGGAACAGCCAGAGAAGACTCAGCCAGTGCAAATCCAGAGAGAACTCTTCTCGGTCTACTAGGATAGGGCGATGGAGGGTGGGACGCAAGAAAGAAGGCGAGAGGAGAGAACTAACATGGAACGTTATGGTAGGAACATAACTTCTTTATGTTAAGTTGTCTATCTCGCCTTCATTCTTGCTGGTTGGGACAGCGTCCCTAGCACCTAATATCCTAAGTGGCTCAATGGAACAAACTCTTCAGAACAGTAGAACCAAAATCAGCTCTGCTCCTGGAAACCACGTCCAACTTATAATGCGAGATGAAAGTATGAGGGTTGGCCCACGTGGCCGCTGCACAAATAGATTCCATGGGCAACCTAGCCTGAAAAGCCACAGAAGTGGCTAATGCTCTGGTGGAGTGACCTTTTTGTTTAACAGGCAGTTGTTTATTCCTTAGCTGATAGATAAAAGTGATGATAGAAGGCAACCACCTGGATAAGGTTACTTTTGATACTGGCAGACCTTGTTTGCCGTCTGCATAAGAAAGGAAAAGCTGGTCCGATTTTCTGAAGTCCTTAGTCCTATGCAAATAAAAGTGCAGTTGCCTGTGAACATCTAACTGATGCAACTTATATTCCACCCTGTTGAAATGGTTGGGAAAAAACACAGGAAGGTCAATGGACTGATTCAAGTTATTCTCAGAAGAGACCTTAGGAAGGAAGGAAGTATTAGTCCTGAGAGCAACCCTGTCATTGTGGAACACTAGGTACGGGGGACGGATACAGAGAGCCTGAAGCTCCGAAACTCTTCTGGCTGAAGTAATTGCTACCAGAAAAAGTGTTTTCCAAGATAAAAACTTCAAGGAACAAGAAGCTGCAGGTTCAAAGGGGGGCAAAATTATAAAAGCTAGAATCAAATTCAGATCCCACGGGGGTGGAGGATCTCTCATTGGGGGCCTGAGCAGAGTGGTTCCTTTGAGGAAGGCCTTACAAAGCTTATGAGACATTATATTCCTTTCTGATAGGCCAATGTGAAAATATGAAATTGCAGCTAACTGCACCCTAAATGTAGCGGAAGCGGACCCAGCATGAAAGAGATCCGCAAAAAAATCCAAGAAGTGGTGTACAGGGGCTAAAAAGGGGTCTATACTCTTAGCCTCTGCCCAGGAAGAAAAACGTTTCCACTTACTAGCGTAAGTTTTTCTAGTGATAGACTTGTGCGATGATAAAATGATTTCGCACACCGATTGGGAGGTATCAGGAAGCCTGGCTAGGGTTGGAAGTGGAGCAACCAAGCCGTGAGCTGGAGCGATTGTAGGGAATAATGCTGCCCGCCTGACTGATGGATCAGGAGGTCTGGAACTGGGTCCAGAGTCCAAGGCTGCTCGAGAAGATGATGATGCAGGAATGGGAACCATATTTGTCGAGGCCAGTAAGGAGCAATGAGGATCATTTTGCAGCCCAATACGGTAGCTTTCTGTATCAGCTTGGGAATTAGGGGAAAAGGAGGGAATGCATACAGAAGTCCCTGAGGCCAATCGTGGACTAGAGCATCTCTGGGGGAATGTCCCAGAAGTGGAAGGAGAGAGAAGAAGTTGCTGCACTTGCTGTTGAAGAGGGTGACAAAGAGGTCGCAGCAAGGTTGTCCCCATTTGTGGAAGATTTGGTCCACCACTACCTGATTCAGAGACCACTCGTGAGGCATGAGAATAGCTCTGCTCAATCTGTCTGTTATGACGTTGGATCTCCCAGGGATATGAGTTGCAGTCAGAAACCGTTGGGAAGAGATCGCCCACTGCCAGAGTCTGAGTGCTTCTCGACACAGGGGGTAGGACCTGGTTCCGCCCTGCTTGTTGATGTACCACACGACTGACATATTGTCCGTTTGAATTGCAATGGTCCCGGTAAGAAGAGAGTCCTGAAGAGCTTGCAACGCTAAAAGCACGGCCCTCATTTATGTGCAGATAGTACTCTTGAGGTTGCCAGGTGCCCTGGACTGTTCTGCCCTGATAATGCCCCCCCACCCGATCAGGGAGGCATCCGTGGTCACCGTAGCAACTGGAGGGGGAAGTACAAATGGTCTGCCCAGGGACACTGATGAGGAGACCATTCACCACACAAGGTGCTTTTTGCATGCTTCTGTAATAATAATCATGTGAGACATGGGAAGCTGCTGGAAGGATCATTGGGTGAAAAGAAGCCACTGGAAGATCCTCATGTGAAAACGAGCCAGAGGGACAAGTATGATCGCTGCTGCCATGAGACCCAGGGTTTGGAGGACTAACCTGGCTTGAATTCTCTTGCATCCTAACAAGACCTGAACATGCCGCCGAATGACTAACACCCTGTCTGGTGGAAGGCTGGCTGACCTGTCTTTTGTATTTAAGTTTGCTCTTATAAAGTTGATAGACTGACAGGGCGACGATGCAGATTTTTCGAAATTTATTATGATACCTAGTCTGGAACATGTCTGGATAGTGTAGTCTCTGGCTCGCAGAAGGTGATGCCTGGTAGTAGCAGTGAGGAGCCAGTCGTCTAGATATGGAAACACCTGGAAACCTTGCCGTCTCGGGTGAGCGGTAACCACTGCCATACATTTGGTGAACACCCTGGGGGCTGTGGTGAGACCAAAGGGCAGAGCTCTGAACTGATAATGGCTGGCTCCCAGCAGGAAGCGAAGGAATCTTCTGAAGTGCCTGTCCATTTTGATGTGGTAGTACGCATCCTGAAGATCTATGGAGCACATCCAATTGTCCTGACCCAGAAAGGGTAAAATGGACTGTAGCATGACCATCCGAAACTTCGTTCTGTGTACAGACCTGCTTAATCTGCTGAGATCCAAAATGGGTCTCCAGTCCCCTGTCTTTTTTGGTACAAAAGAACCTTGAGCAAATTCCGGATCCTTGCTGGTCTGCTGGGACTTGCTGGATGGCCCTTTTTCTTAGCAGTTTTGAAACTTCCTGAACTGCTTGATCCCTTAGATTGGGTAGAACATCTGGAAGGGACTTGTTTGACAAGAAGTGAGCGTGAACAAAGGGAATTCTGTAGCCTCCGGATATAACAGACTGTACCCATCTGTCTTGTGGTATGTCTTGCCAGGCTCTTGGGTACAGCGATAATCTTCCCCCGACTGCCTCCAGAGGTGGGCAGCCGGGCAACCCTTCAGGGATGCTGGAAGGGCTTGTCAGAGAAAGATTCTCTGCTGCCCTGGTTTGCGGACCCCCTCTGCCACGAGGGTGGCATCTGTTATTGTTCCCTCCTCTGCCCCTGGAGTGAAACTCACCACGTGTGTCCGGCAAGGCTCCTTGGGATTACCGGAACCACATCTTTCCACTCTTCTGACCCTTGGGATATGGTCTGGAAGGAGTGGAAAAATGGACTCCTACAGCAGAGAGAGTCTTGCTTCCTGCTCACACCTGGTAAGGGTGTCCTTCACCTGTGATCCAAAGAGAGAGGAACCATCAAAGGGGGTGTTGGTGTAAGACGCTCTGAAAGGTTCTGCAAAGTTACAAAGCCGCATCCAAGCGTGTCTCCTTAGGGTGACGCCTGTGCCTGCAGCTCTACTCACACCATTGACTGCATAAGAAATGAGCCTCATGGAGGAGTTCACCACTGAATTAACAGTCGCCAGCTGGGAGGCAACCTTAGCCTGGGCCCCCTCAGCTGATGGATCTTGGAGGGTATCTCCAAGCTCTTTGAGGAGATCCCTCTGAAGATGGGTAAAGTGGCACAAATAATTCAGAGACTTCACAGAGAAAGTCGCTGAAGAGAACATCCGCTTCCCATATCTGTCCATCGTCCTAGACTCCTTGTTAGGGGATGGACAGATGAAGTTTCAGCCAACTCCTTCTTTGTGGCCACCGCTATCACCATGGCATGAACGGGAACACCTTTGGTCAAAAACTGTTTGTCTTGTGGTGCAGTAATGAATTTGGCAGGTCTTCTAGGGGTCAGTTCCACTGTGTCTGGAGCTGACCATGCCTGCCGAGCCACCACAGACATTAGTGCGTCGAAAGGCGGAGACACCCAGGAGGTGGAGGGTCGGGATACCAACGCATCCAGGAATACCGACTCATCCTCAGAAGGGCTAAGTGAGAGACCAATTCCCCCTCTGCCTAAGCATCTCAAGGATGTCTGAGAATGAGACATCTTCAGAGGGGGATCTCGGGGACCCTTCCCATTCCTCCAAGTCGGTATCTGATGTGACAGACTCAGGGGAGTCAACATGCTTCCTCTTGCATTTCCTCTTACGAGGTGGCTCCTCTGAATGATCAGGGGAGGCCTCAGAAGAGGACGATACACCCATTGGGGTGCTCTGGAGCATTGGTTCCCCATGCTTGGGGTCTGGAGGAAGGGCAGAAGCAGGCACAGGCACCATAGGGGGAGGAGCCGAAGGGGAAGATCGTGGAGCTGACTGAGGGGCCAGCACACTCCTCATGACCTCGAACGCGTCTCTGCTCGGATGCTGAGAAGGCTCCAGTTCCGAAGATATCGGAATCCCTCTCCGCACCAAGGGGGAAGGCTCCGAAGCCGATGTAGGAGCCATGGTCAACTGCGCTGAAGCTCCGAGGGGGAGAACGGGGTCGGACAAAGGTACGATGCCACTCGCCCCCTTGGAGCCATCGAGAGAGTCTCGGCGCCCTGATCCTTCCAATGACAGTACCAAGGAAGTGATCAGAGCCGATGACGGAATCGAAGGAGAAAGAATCGGTGCCGAAGGTTCCACGATTCGAACCCCAACGAACTCCAACTCTGAACTCAAGGGAGGAGTCGGAGGAGGAAAGACTGCAGACAAGGACGGACCCGAACCCTGTTGAGGGGGGCTGGACAACATTTTTGCTAGGGCCTGCGATTTTAAGAGCCTGCTGACCACTCTCTCCAAATCATGATCAGATAATCTCGATGACCGAGAAGAGTGGGAGGAGCAATGACTGCGCTCCGACTGGAGCAGAGGAGACCTAGGAGCCTGGCGTATCGACTCCAGGGAGGGAGACCTAGATCTTTTTCGACTCCCAGACAGTTCCGAAGTACGCGTCAGAACCGATTGAGAGACAGCAGCATCGATTCCAGCCGGAACCGAAGCAGAAGTAGTAGCTTCACCTAACGACGGCTCCGAGCTGGGAGCCGAAGGTTTAGGTGGTTTGGAGGACTTCACGGGCTGAGCCTTTGCCGGTGACTCCTCGGGTTTAAGCAAACCCTGTAGGATCAATTTATTCCTACGCTCCTGCAGGACTCTTGGACTGAAAGCATGGCAGACCGAACAAGAGTCCTGCAGGTGCACGGTGCCGAGACAATAGACACAAGAAGTGTGACCATCTGTCAGAGACATCTTCTGACAGCATGAATCACACTTCTTGAATCCGGACACCTTGGTATCCTTAGACATAACTAAAGAAAGGAATACCAAAACAATACACAAAACTAAACAATTTGGGTATGAAAAACTGTCAGACACACACACGCAAATACCACACCCAAACAACAGACACAAAGCCTAACAATAACAATTAGACTAACTAAGACTAACTATATATATATATATATATATATATATATATATATTTTATTAAAGAGGAAGAAGATTAGCCTCTAACTTAAATGGCTAATACAGAGAAGAGACAAGGGGGGGGGAGACTCTAACTTAAACGAGTTTTCTGAAGGGACGGGAATACAGGTAAAGAGAAAAATATGCACCAAACAAAGTTATCCCTAAATAACAGAATACTAAAGTTTACAACCTACACTAAAAACTACTAGTTTTCTCATCAAAACAGAGAAGAAGAATAAAAATATACGACCTGAGCCAGTAAGACAACCTCGCAGCAGAAGCGGCAAAAGAGATCTGGGTATCTAGTGCCAGGCATCATGGGATATGGGGAGGCCTCGAGCCAGTAAACAGCTCTCAAGCTTTAGAAGATGGCCGAGTCGGAGCCGAGGATCGTCTCCGAACCCAACCAGCAAGAATGAAGGCCAGACAGACAACTTAACATGTATGTAATTCATTCATGGAAAAATCAAGTCTGAGCATAACAAATTTTGCATAAATACCAAAGCTTGTTTTACTGCATAAGGCAAATATCCCCATGGTTGACTCAAACTCTATACTTATCTTTCAAAAATGCACTAATTTCTTTTCACTGTCTTCGTATCATTCTACACCCCATCATACTTCCAAACTGTACCACATCATAATACAGCCTTGGGCCAGACACATTCAACCCTCCGCATTAATGCTTTCCATCATCCCCTATTCTGGAATTATAGCTAAACTCACTAAACTAGGTATAAATCCCTATGTCACAAGATGGGTTGCCAACTGGCTCACTGACAGAACCCACACTGTAAAAGTTGCAGACTCCAAATCTGACCTCAAAGCAGTGACAAGTGGAGTACCACAGGGTTCTGTCCTGGGACCTCTCCTGTTTGGTATCTACTTCTCTGAAGTACAGACTAACACAGAAGGCCTCTGGCTAATGAAGTTCACAGATGACTGCAAACTAGGAGCCATAGTCAAGTCCCCAAATGATGTGGACATCCTACAGAAGGGCCTCACTGAGACAGATGCCTGGTGTCAGAGCCATGGCCTCAAGCTCAATGTCAAAAAGTGCAGTGTCATCCCCTTTGGTAAAAACTCTGTACCCATGAACTACCACATAGGCAGCAATCTACTTAACACCGAATGTGTGATAAGAGACCTTGGGACCCAGGTGGACAGTAGTCTCTCCTTTGATAGTCACATTGCCACAGTAGTCAGGAAGTCCTTCTAAGTGGCACACCTCATCATAAAACGGTTCTCATCCAGGAAAAAAGAGGTCATTGTTCCCCTCTACTCGCCACTGATTAGACCCATTATAGAGTACAACACCCCTTTTGGAAGGTACCTCACAAGACATCTGCAGCAGCTGGAAAGGCCACAGAAGTACCTCACAAAGAGGATTACTGGCCTCAAACAAATGCCCTACACTGACCGCCTCAAAAAACAGTAAGTTATGTACTCACCATAACGTTAGATGTATGTAGTCCATCTCGCCTCACATTCTTCACCTGTGGGTTCGGAGCCGAATATCGGCTCCGACTCGGCCTATTTACTAGCTCGAAAGTCTTTGATTGGCTGGGCTAAGATGGTATCCCACAACACACTGCTCCACATCCCGAGATCTAGTTTGCTGCCAACAGAAGTATAGTATACATCACCCAAACACACACACACCCTTAACAACGAGGTCCAACAAATTATCCAAAGGGACTCTGCAATACGAGAAGGACATGGTGTTCCTCCAAATTCTCCAGGCCTGGGGGACGGTGGGAGGGTAATGAAGAATGTGAGGCGAGATGGACTACATACATCTAATGTTATGGTGAGTACATAACTTACTGATGTTATGTAGTCCTATCGAGCCTACATTCTTCACTTGTGGGACAGCGTCCCTAGCACCTACATCCTGGGTGGCTCAATGGAAAATACTCCTGAGCACTGTGGAGCCAAAAGATGGACACCACATCCAATCTGTAATGGGAGACAAACGTGTGAGGAGAAGCCCACGTTGCAGCTGCACATATATCATCCATCGATAACCTAGCCTGAAAGGAAGTGGAAACAGCTCTTGTAGAATGTGCTCTGACTGGAAAGGGCAGACTCTTTCCCCCTGTCTGATAAATAAAGGAGATGTAACCAGCTATCCACCTAGAGATGGTGACCTTGGAAACCGCAGACCCCAAGCGATTCTCTGAAAATGAAAAGAAGAGCTGGTCTGATTTGCCAATCTTTTGTCCTATGTAGATAAAAGCGCAGTTGTCTATGAACATCCAACAGATGAAACTGGTACTCTGCCTTGTTGGAAAAATTGGGGAAGAAGACCGACAGTTCAATGGATGGATTAATATTAGATAAGGAAGCCACCTTGGGAAGAAAGGACGGATTTGGTCTCAGAGAGACTCTATCTTTATGGAATATCAAATATGGGGGCTTGACTGATAGGGCCTGGATTGCTGAGACTCGTCCAAGTGATAGCTATCAAAAAGGCAGATCTCCATGTAAGAAATTTTAAGTCGCAGGAGGCCACAGGTTCGAAGGGTGGGAGAGTGAGAGCCTGCAGAACGAAATTGAGGTCCCAGTGCATAACAGGTTGAGATACAGGGGGACGAAGCAGAAGAGTGCCTTTCAGGAATGCTTTACACATTCTGTGTGCCATTAAGCTAGGTTCATAAGCTACATGAAAATTTGAAATAGCCGCCAGCTGAACTTTGATGGTGGCTGAGGCAGACCCTTGGTAGAACAAAGCAGACAGAAATTCCAAAACAGAATCGATGGGGGCTGCATAGGGGTCAATACCTTTGGACTGGGCCCATATCGAGAACCTTTTCCACTTACTAGAGTAGATCTTCCTAGTGGATGGTTTATGAGAGGATGAAAGAATATGGACCACGTCTGGAGAAAAATCATGACATTTGACTATGGATGGAAGTGGAGTAGCCAGGCAGTTAGCCGGAATGTCCCCAGGGAGGGGTGGAACTGTCCCGACATATGTGTCAGCAAGTCTGGATGAGGGTCCAGAATCCAAGGAGTATCCACAATGTAAGGTTGAAGGAAGGGGAACCATACTTCACGAGGCCAGTGTGGCGCGATCAGAATCAACCTGCTTCCTAAGGATAGCGCTTTCTGAATCACCCTTGAGATAAGGGGAAATGGAGGGAAAGCATAAAGTAGACCCAAGGGCCAAATGTGCGCAAGAGCGTCCCTTGGAGATTCCCCCGATGGGGGGGGGGGGGTCAGCGAGAAGTAGCTGCTGCATTTCGCATTGAGGGGACTGGCAAACAGATCGCAGCAAGGCTAACCCCATCTGCTGAATATGCTTTCCGCCACCCGGCGGTTCAGAGACCACTCGTAGGGCATGAGGATCGCTCTGCTTAGCCTGTCTGCAATCACACTGGTTTCCCCGGGATGTGCGTTGCCACCAAGGACAGTTGGGAAGCTATCGCCCAATTCCACACTCTCATGGCCTCCCTGCACAGAGGGTAAGATCAGGTTCCTCCTTGCTTGTTGAGATACCACACTACTGACATGTTGTCTGAGTGTATTGCAATAGTCCCTAGAGGGAGGACATCCTGAAGTGCCTGCAACGCAAAAAGCACTGCCCTCATCTCCAGGATTTATGTGCAAGTCTATCTCGTGCTCCTGCCATGTGCCTTGGGCCATCCTGCCGAGATAATGCCCCCCCCATCTGGGAGGCGTCCGTGGTCACTGTGGCTAACGGGTTGGGTGGTACAAACGGTTTTCCTACATCTAAGTTGTTGGCGCATAGCCACCAACTGAGGTCCTGCTTGCATTTGCCTGTGATTAAGATTGGATGGGATAACGGTAGTCTTTGAAAGGACCATTGGGCGAATAGGAGCCATTGCAGGATTCTCATATGTAACCTCGCTAACGGGACCATCATGATAGTAGAAGCCATTGCCCCCAGTAATTGAAGAATTAGCCTTGCCTTCACACGTCTCAGAGGCATCATCGTACGAACCTGTTGTTGCAACCCCGTAATCCTCTCCAGTGGTAGGAACGCCCTCAATCGAATAGTGTCCAACTCTGCTCTTATAAATGAGACACGCTGTGAGGGTAGCAAGGCAGAATTTTCCAGTTTATTGTAATGCCTAACTGGTGACATAGATTGATGGTAGTATCTCTGTTTTGAAGAAGTAGATGCTTGGTGGGGGCAGAGAGGAGCCAGTCGTCCAGGTACGGAAACACCTGGAATCCTTGACGTCTCAAGTGAGCCGTCACCACTGCCATGCACTTGGAGAACACCCAGGGGGCTGTGGTGAGACCAAAGGGCAGGGCTCGAAACTGGAAATGCCTGGCTCCCAGTTGGAAGCGTAGATGACATCTGGATGCTCTGTCCATTTTGATGTGGTAGTAAGCATCCTTCAGGTCGATGGAGCAGATCCATACTTCTTTTCCCAACAATGGGAAAATTGAATGTAGCAAGACCATTTGGAATTTGGACTTGCGTATGTAATGATTGAGTTGGCTGAGATCCAAAATGGGTCTCGGGTCCCCCGTTCTTTTTGGCACCAAAAAGAATCTTGAGCAAGACCCTAATCCGATCTGGTCTGGGGGGACTGGTTGGATGACTCCTTTTTCTAGCAGCTGAGAAACCTCTGATGCTGCTTGATCCCTTTGACTGGGTGGAACATCTGGGATCCGTTTGACGGGAGGGGGTGCGGAGAAGAATGGGATGGTGTAACCTCTGGCGATTATCCCTAATACCTATCGGTCCTGGGTGATGTTGACCCAGGCTTCCGGATACCGGGAAATTCGACCCCCACCTGGCTCCGGAGAAGCACAGTCGGGCACACCCTCAGGAATGAGAGTATGGGGAACCACGAAAGGAATCGCAGTCCCCAGAATTGCGAGGGCCCCCTCTGCATCTGGGGCGACGTCACCCTGAATACAACCCCCCTCCCCTGCCTCGGGAGGGGGTCTCACCTTGTGCGGCAGGAAAAGGCCTTTGTGATTTCTTGAACCACATCTTTCCCCCTTGCTGAGCCTTGGGATAAGGTCTCGAAGGGAGGGAAAAACGGACTCCTATGGCAGACAAGGTCTTTCCCTCTTGCTCGCACCTGGTGAGGGTGTCTTTCACTTTGGTTCTGAACAAGGAGGAACCATCAAAGGGGGCATCAGTGAAGGAAGACTTAAAGGCCTCTGCAAAGTGACACAGGTGTAGCCAGGCTTGCATCCTGAGTGCCACCCCTGAGCTAGCCGCCCTACTCGCTCCCTCGGTCGCGTACGAAATAAGTCGCATGGACTAGTTAGCGATGGAGTTGAGGGTAGAGAGCTGAGTGTTGAGAGTCTGGGCCACTGCCTCAGGTACGTTACCCACTAGAGTATCTCCTAATTCCTTAAGGAGATCTCTCTGGAGCCGCGTGAAATGAGACAAATAATTCAGCAATCACAAGGTAAAGGTAGCTGAAGACAGGGTACGCTTCCCATACCGGTCCATAGTCCTAGACTCCTTGTTAGGAGGATGGACGAAAGAGGAAGACTCAGCAACTTCCTTCTGGGTGGCTGCCGCCACCACCATAGCATCTACTGGGACTCCCTTAGTTAAAAATTCTTTTCCTTGGGGAGCGGACAAAAATTTGTTGGGGCATCGAGGAACAGGCTCCACAGAGTCAGGACTCTCCCACACCCTTCGGCAAATAAGGTCAAGGAGCTCGTCGAAAGGTGGAGACTCCCAGGAGGCGGAGGGCTGAGTGCCAAAAGCCTTAAGGAATACTGTCTCCTCCTTGGAGGAGACCCGATTCTCGAACCCTGTGGACAGAACCGACAAGGTCGGAGCCGATGAGGGCACCAATAAACCCTGCTGGGGGATCGAAGCTGGTGCAAGAACGTCCCTCGGAGCGGAGCTTACCGGCTCTGATGACAAGGATGCGCTTGGAGGAGGAATAGCAGAAACAACCTTAGGAGCCGGCTCCGGAGCCAACTGGGTAGGAGCCAAGAAAAGTTTGGCCAACACCGGCGACTGTAGGAGCCTCTGCATCACCCTACCTACATCCAAATCGGAAAGCCTGGACGACTTGGAGGAGATGGATGGAGACCATGGATGGAGACCTAGACCTCCTATCTGGAGAACACTGCCTCAAACTTGGCGACCAGCTCTGAATTGGTTCCAGTACGATCGGAGTGGATGCAGACTCACTAGACAAAGCTACCTCCTGCGGCCCCAATGACGGTGGAGCAGAGGAAGCAGACTCAACAATAGTGATTTTAGAAGGTGGTTCCAAAGCAATAGATGGAGCCGGAGACCTTTTCTTGGATTTTGAGGACTTAGACTTCGACTGGGAGCCAAACCTAAATCCTCCTCAAAGGACAGTTTTAGCAGTCCCTTTAGGATTAATTTGTTTTTCCTCTCTTGGAGCACCCAAGGACTAAAGGCATGGCAGAAACTGCACGACTCCTGTAGGTGGATGGCTCCAAGACAGTAAACACAGACCGAGTGTCCATCTGTGATGGACATCTTATAACCACACTTTGTACACTTTTTAAAGCCCGATGGCTTATGCCCTTTCTGCTCCTTAGACATTCTAAGGCCAACAGCCGTAGCAGCCACTGCTGACAAAAGGCGGGAAAAGTACAGTTTTGTACCTACCATAATAATAGACCTCAGAGAAAACTCAATGAAATAATATACAAATAAATACACCGACGCCATAGCTGCAGCTATAGTTCGAGTGGGCAAAAAGTCTGGGTCTGAGATGGGAGAATCATGGCCATTCACATGGCGAGGTGCCTCTCTTTCACATCCCATGCGAGGGTGGCAAAATCGACTTTTCCATAGTGGTCAACATAAAACTGGCGGAATTCATGTTAACATATAACCAAATTTGGATAAATGGAATGTTCCCTCAGCTAGCTACAAGATATAAAAATAAACAGGTATATAACAATAATGAAACAAATAGGTAATCCTGAATTCCATAATAGCACCTCATATATAATGTAACATTATAAAAACAAGCAAATGTATAGGGGCCCCTCAGGGAGAGGTGGCAATAGCACTAGTAGCCTAATGGGCGAGGTGAATAGCTGTAGAGCTCAAGGACATACTAAGAGAAACAAGTTGGGACATTTGCCTTCCAGCAAAAAGGTGCCAAATGATATAATGCCCTTAATCCATTAAGGTTGCTTGTTTTCTGGCTGCCTTTCCTTCTCCGCAGTGTTGCCTTATAATGGTGTTTCAGTAGTTTTTATGTTTGTGTTGAAATGTAGGTTCTGTCATTCTTATAAGCATAGATCTTTGTGGAAGGCAGGTGTTTCTATTGTTCTTTGTTAACATAAGTTGGTAAAGAGATTTGTCTGTGTTACAATTGCTTTAACTAGCATTCTTGTTCTCTGGCTTGGAAAGGGTTGGTAGTTTTGTATGGTTTGGAAGATGTCTCTTAAGGAAGAACTTGGCATGTCTGTGCACATTAGTTCTCAAGGACACAGTATCTGTTCTGAAGTTGATGGGAAATGGTTGTGGTTGCATGTAACCACTGCTGCTTGTCAGTTCTAGCTGTGTGGTTCATTTGAAGTGTCAGTAGTTTCAAGAGCAATTTCTCCCCCTGATGGTGCTGCTTGAAGGTTTAAAAGTGTCAACTTTTTTCTGTTAAAAGTGCTGAGAATGACTGCAATGATTGTTTGCACTTCTGCTGTTTACATCTTTGGTATTCTGCTGAAATTGCTGATGCATGAATCTTAATGGAAGAGTAAGACAGACCATTGTGGAAAAGCTCTGATGCATTTCAGTTTGTGAGGAATTTAGTTGCACCCATTTTACATTTCTTCTAATGACTCTGAGAAACTGTTAGTTTTCCTTTTAAAGAGAAAGTTCCTTCTTTGTGAGTTGCATTCCGAGATATA
Organism: Protopterus annectens; assembly: GCF_019279795.1. NCBI lineage: Eukaryota > Metazoa > Chordata > Ceratodontiformes > Protopteridae > Protopterus > Protopterus annectens. Next base: position 936,336,584 of record NC_056732.1, on the reverse strand, counting down.
TTGCTCCACCATTCTTCTTAACGGCATAGTGTTGCAGTCTGCAGTTAAAGGCCTGCTAAGAGTTGCAGGATGCAGATTTTTCAAGTGGAAGATGACCTACTATTCCATTTTGTTGCGTACAATTTTGATGTTTTTCAACTTTGGATGCTGTCATTTTTGAACAGCTCCTGTAAGGTCACCATAATGTTCCTTTCCATTTAAGATGCAGGGTGATATGTTGCTGTATCAGTCTTAGATACCATGCAGATTTTAAGAGTTCCAAGCTTGTGATATGGATTTTGGGGTGTTCCAAGTTGATCTTCAATGTACTTTGAGCATCAAGGAAGTGGTGGGAGTGGTGATGCTGTCAGGTGGTGTTTTTGCATCAAGTGGTGTGTGTGGGGAGAGAAGGTGGTCTGTGTTGTCATGCAGTGATTTCCATGTGAGAGTTTTTGCAGATGCGAAACTGCGGTCTGTTTTGTCAGGTTCCGGATAGGAATCCCACCTTTCAAGATGGTGTAATTATGCTTTCACTGGTGCAAATCAATCCTGTAGCTGAAGGAATCTGAGGCTAATTTTCTTTTTTCACTTGTGATCATACTGTAGATGTAACCGAGTCTGAATGTGTGCCTCCTGCATGTTGATATACCACATGAGATGTCCGTATGTGCTAAGCTTTCAGCAAATAGCCCTGCTGAAGAAGTGGTCTACGTCCTATCATTCATCATGAAGTTCATTCCAGTATTAGTGCCCCAGGCCTGGTCTGAAGTCCCAGAGCCTCTTTGTGTGGCCACCTGTGTAGTGGTGTTGTGCGCCCTCTTCTGCAAATGATGTAGTCACCCCTGGGTCTGAAATCTGGTTCCGTGACCTTTGTTCAATTGACAGGGCCTGTGGACACTGGAATTCTTTATTCTGGCATGGAATTATTGGAACTTGTCCACCAGCCCTGGCAACCGATTATTGGAATTTCACGTTCTATCTGAGGCATGTAGTATCATGCCTGTGGAGTCCTTATCCTTGTGAGGATGCCATGTTGGCCAGTGGAATTAATGTTTCTGCTGATGCAGGTTTTTTGGAGCTTTGCAGAGGCTGCTGCGTTATGCTGGTTACACGTTGTTAACTTGACTGCCCCTGGTTTTTACTTCTGTTTTCTGCTGTGAGAATTTATACTGGTTTGATATGCTAGGCTTGCACTATTTCAGGTTATCCTTTGAACTTGCACTTTTGTGCCATGCTGTGAAGTTCAAGTGAAATTTTTTGCTAATAATGGAGTAATTTTTCTTTTTTCAAATTGTTTTTCTGTTGTAGAAGTCCATCCTAGTAACAGGCAGTTGTATTCTTTGGTTGAGCAGGCAATTTTGCCTGCCACCTTGCCACCTTTTTTGTGAGTACCCGGGCTAATTTCAAGAAATTGCTAATTTTTCCGGAAATCTTTTGATGGAACACGAATCTGCAAATGCTCTGATCATAAAGAATACCAGGTATTTTTTGAAATTTATGGGCACCAGGATACGATACAGGTCAATGTCATAGATTGAGCATGGAATGAGGCCCAGCATCTTGAGAATTGATAATCTAGAATTTGCTGTATGTGTTTCTCTCTTTATTTGGGGTCTGACCCTATGTGGTTTCCCTTGGTTTTTCCCAGCATGTCTCAGAGGTGCCCTTTCTCACTTGTGGAACCTTGGAACATAAAGCTATTGCCTCAGCATCGCAATTTACCAGGATTTGATATATTGGTTAGGGTTAGTAAGTGGTACCTTTGTTGTTTGGAAGAGTCCTTTGAAGTGGAGTTCCCTCTAATCACCTGTCTCTTGGTTTACTAGCATTTGCCATTCTATGTCCTTTTCCACTGTGAATGTAAAAAATCCATTTGTCTAGAGTAATTCCTGCCAATGTACTGTTGTTAGTGGTTCTTCCCGCTATGTTCGCTGTTCAGTTGTTCCCCAATAGACTGACTGTAAGTTCAGTCTGGAAACTGATTCTTTGCACTGTGTGTGTGGTTGGATCTGTTTCTGTGCTCTCTGTGTGGGCTGCCTACCTCTGGATGGCCTCCTCTGCCTCTGCCCTTAGGGGCCTCGTTCTCTGTGCTGTGGTGGTGTCTGGAAAAATCCAATTCTTGGAAATTCTGTTGTGCCAGTTCTCTGGAGTCTGGGACCAGCTGGACCTCCTGAAAATCTGGGCAGTCTAGCTTTTAGCTTTTTCTTTAACACTTTGTGCCTTTCCATTCAGCTTGTCTTCCATCTTCTAACACACCCACTTTTGCATGGGAACCAACAAAACTAACTTTTCTCTGGTAAGGATTGCTCTTTTTTGAAGCTTACAGTTTCTGTGCTCTGGTAAGATTATTTCTTTCTCGGCTTGTCACTAGGCATCTTTCAGGCATGCTGCTGATGGGCTACTGTCCTGCTTTTCAAGGGACTGTGCCAAGGAATGAAGTCTGAATTAAGGGGTGTTATGTACCAAATGATGAAAGTGTACGATCTATCTGAGAGTGGTGAGACAGTTTGTAGTTTTGACGAAAGAAGAAATGTTTGATAAGAGTAGCAGAAGTATTTTCTTTACGTAATGTCTAGATCAGCAGAAGTATAAACTTTTTACCCCATGTTGGCATGCCAGTATTTTCAGCTGAAATAATTTCAGAAATAAAAGCAGGGGAATCCCAAAAATAGTTCCTGGTTTGGAATCTAGCCGAAGTATCTGGGGCCGATTATCAGGATCAGAGTAAGTAGAGGGTCTTCACTAGCAGAGGGTAGACAAGCAGAGACGCTGTGAGTATCCTTAACTGCAAGTACTAGAAAATAAGCTGGTAAATGATACTGTGTTGATAAGGCCTATCCTGTGTCCTTGCCCCAGGTCTGAAATTCCTCACCCCTGTTCATCAAAAGGGCCAGAAAGATTGAAAAAAAGGTTGAGAGAAGAAGGAAGTTCAGGTAAGTGGGTAGAAAGAAGGAGAAGAAGAGATGGTATGGAGAATAGGAAAGTCTCATTCTATATCTGAATCGAATCAGAGGAATCTACAGAAGAAGAGGCTCAGAGGGCTCCTTCTCAGGCCTCGGTGAGAGGCCCTGTCAGGGGGGAGAGGAGAGGTTGAGAGCTAATCATCAGCCAGTGATCTTCACTCTTCTATCAGTGAGAGTATTAGAGCTGGCCTGACAGGCCTGGGTTTTTTAGGCACTTTGAAGCTGCTTTGCTTTAAAGATTTAACCTTTTTACCATGGATAAATTTTAACATGCATGGATGCAGGGACCTAGCAGGAGAGCGCCTGAGTAAGATCATATCCATCTAATGTATAGAATAATTCCAGACAGGAGGATTTTCCAGAGGGAAGGCCATTTCTGGAAGAGGCCTCGGGGAGTAGAACATGCTTTTCTGACATGCTTGACGTACATGAACTTCGGTTCCAGCGAAAGTCGGAGCTTAACCAACTATTGGGTGAATGGCGAAACGGCGAACCACCGGTGCCCGCTTCCTTCGCTTTTTAACTTACTCGTTTTTAGCTAAATGTGGCGGTCCGGCTGGAGTCAAATTGGAAAACTAAAATATCTCCTCAAACTCCGACGAAACTCCTCTGTCACCCAAATGTGAGTCGGTTGGAAAGGCTACAAGCTGCGCACGCCGTAGACAAGTGGGGCGGTAAAGGTGTAGGAGTGGAAAAGGTAGTGAAATCTTTGTGTGGCCTTTGTTAAACAGTTATTCACTTTTTACAGTTATTTTCTGAATAAGAAAGGGCAGAAAGAGTCTTAGCACAACTTTAGCTTTAAAGAAATCTTAGTAACGGCTGGGCCGGTTCTGTTCACTTCGCACTTCTGCCACACAGCTTCGCTTCGGCGAGTGAAAGAAAGAAAAAGGAAAATGAAAATGGCTTGATGCCTTTGAGCTGCAGAAAGAACGCTGGGTGAAGCTGCGCGTGCGCAGCATCGAACTGACCCAGACTTTGGGAATCCGCCGGCCGACCTGGGGCTGCCTGAGGCCAGGACAACCCATTTGTTAGGACTGCAGATGCATCCTTGAAGGATATCCGCTAACACAGAGACCGAGAGTCAACACAAGTACAACAAACAACCAAGGCACAGGGGAGAACCTCTAACTAAAACGGTTCTCCACTTAAAAAACTACAACGCACCAAAACGCCAGACAAACACCACAATGGAGGACTAGGTCCTTTAACTGAAACGGGCCTAGCCCGAGGGAAGCTCGGGATATCACAACACACAAAAACAAGCACAACTCACAAAACACTAATGCAGCAACAATAGCTATGAAAAAGCTCTATTTGGATAACAACAATCAGCAAAATTTTTCACAGAAAAAAGGTTTTAGCAATATTTAGCCACAGCCAAGTTGAGACCACGTCCGAGCTCTACAAGCGGCAAACAAGATCTGGGGATTTGGAGCAGTGTATTGTGGGATACCATCTTAGCCCAGCCAATCAAAGACTTTCAAGCTAGTAAATAGGCAGAGTCCCACAGGTGAAGAATGTAGGTGAGATAGGACTACATAACATCTCCAGCTTTACACCGTAGCATATCGCCTACTCCAAGGTGATCTCTGCCTAACATATAAAGCTATGTCAAACCCAGAGCTGTTGGACATGCTACACCTAAAGAAATCCCAATCCCTCCGAGCTACACGCTCTAGGGACCTAAACCTTATCACCACAATAAACAGGGCACGCTGGAGGGATAGATTCCTGTCCCAGAGACTTCCTATACTCTGGAACAAGCTACCCATGTATGTCAAGCAAAGTTCTTCATTAGCACTCTTCAAGAAAAATCTTGGTGAGTGGATGGGAAATGGGAAATACACTCCGGGGGTCACTTCTGTGTCTCTGCTGGACAGTGGCACAGGAAAATAACTTTCTTGGGTGCCGTAAGCTATGGAACCTTGCTGGCTAGGCTTACGTAGGCCCTTGGTCCGATAGCCTAGTACCTACCTATGAACCATACCTTTCTAGACTTGCTTCCATCACATATACAATCCTGAATTATATTTATAACCAATTTAAAAAATCCCCAGAAATTACATGAAAAATGTCTAAAACATGCTTAACAGTAACACACAAAAAATGCACTGCTATTATCTGATTCAGGTTAAAACCAACAGTCTTCCATCTACAGATATCATATTTCAACCTATTATTCGTTTTTTTTAATATGTCCTATTAATGGATCCCTCAAATGTGCACCTGAATGTATCTTAGATACTCACAGTGCAAGGAACACTATGGCTATAGTCTAAAGTTTAGGAAAACACAGGCCTGTTAAGCTCAAGTCTTAAGTTAGAAATGGGCAGCAGCCAGTGTTCATCACCACAGAACAGACAGAAAAGCTAAACAAGCTTAAAATCTTTAACCACTTTGCTCTGCCACACTTAAAACACATGGCACAATGAAGTGTCTAACAGTTTTTATAGCTCTTCAGAGGGACACTTCACTTCTGTCAGCTGTCTCTGTGGTACAGCACTGTTTTACAGCTTTCCAAGTTGTAAAACACCTCATGCTCCTATACTTTATTTCTGTAAATGGTAGTACACAAATCCAATAAATCTCTAATAACTACAAATTATAATCAACTCCCCAATCATAACCAACTTATTATGCTTTTTTGACATGGATGTCAAGATTCACATCTCAAGATGCCAATTCATACTACACTCTGGAAGTGAATTTCTTGGCATTGCTTCAAATACATAATAAGCTGGTTATGAGTGAAGATCTGTTCATAATATTCTGTGAAATATTTATTCTAACAGATAATCAAGCTTTCTCTGGAGGATTACAGACGAAATATAATCACCATAGCCCAAGGTTTTAAATATCTTATAGCTCAGCACCTTAAACAATTTATCTGATATCGGAAATAACGTATCAAGCTCTAACTCTTGCTCTCACGGTGTCCGCTATGTAAATCAATACCTCATCTACAAGCACTAAAGCACTAATAGTTTGCATTTCTCCCCCTGCAGTTTATACCCTTCCAGATTCAATGACCAACAATACAACTACGGGCTCCAATCATAACACAAACAAAGGTGATAATGATCATTCTCATATTGTTCCTTTGTCTTCCTAAGGATGACACACTTGCGGGTATATTAACTACTGCCTAAGCTTATCATACACAGCCATAACTTTCTCCACAAATTATTCTGTAAATCCAAAAGCCAATTGCACTTGCATTAGATAACACTGCATATAACCCTGTCAAAAAGCTTTATCTGCATAAAGACCCACAATTATTATGGGATTATTCTCTTCCTGTGACCTCGAAATCAAAGCCATCATCAATATATTATTGAGCATCGGACTGCCAATAACAAACCTACACTAATCACCATCTATCAAATTCAATACTAACCTAGCAACCCATTTCAGCAACACTGCTGCAAAATCATGACATAAAAAAAGATACTGGTTTATACGAAAAAGCAAGACTCGGACCTTTTCATTCCTTAGGAATCACAGTAAAATACAGTTGTGTACACTTACCATAAATGTAGATGTTAGAGTGTATTCACTGATGCAGTCATCACATTTGGGTTATCCTTGCCAGGGTAGCCTTCAGCCGGGCCAAATACCAGAGGCTTAGTATTTCTGCGTCGGTTGCTGTCGCTTGAGGACTGATGTCAGGTCATCAGTAGTATAAAGTAAGGCAGCAGACGCCATTACATCAGTTTTTCTTGCCCTAACCTGTCAGGAGCCCCCAAAGTAGGATGTCAGGCTCAGGTGGAAGAACCCCCCAGTGGAAAAAAAATACCAAAAAGCCCCTTGTAATAAAAGAAAGAGAGTAAAGGGGGGATGGAGGGAGGGAAACCAGGACTCCAACAGTGAATACACTTGAACATCTACATTTATGATAAGTGTACACGACTGTACTATGTTCGTCGTGTTTCACTGTTGCAGTCATCACATTTGGGTAGATTCCAAAAGCTGAGGAAATGGATGGAGGCAGTCAAGGAAACTAGGGGCAGGCTAGAATGCCCTACAAGACTGCAGAGGCAAAACCTGCCCTGGATTTGGAGAAGAGAGGCAGGTGGCAATGCTTGGTAAAAGTGTGAACAGATGTCCATGTGGCAGCCTCAAGGATGTCCCTGGTGGGGACTCCTATTAGGAAAGATGCAGAGGTGGCGGCTGCTCTGGTGAAGTGTGTCCTGACCCCCTTGGAGGGAGGCTTTCATGCTGTTTGTAGCAAAAATGAATGCAGTGCGATATCCATTTGGAAATAGTTTGCTTGGAGATGGCTTTACCTTCTGCCTCTGTAGCAAAGCTAACCACAATTGATCAGACTTTCTGAAGGACTTAGTCCTGTCCAGGTAGAATCTGAGATGTGCACAGCTAGAGAGTGAAGAATCCTTTCCCCCTTGTTCTGAGGTTTAGGAAAGAAGGTGGGCAGATGAATGGAATGGTTGAGAGTCACACTGGACACCACCTTGGGCATGAAGAATGGGTTAGTTCTGAGGGATACCCTCTCTGCATGGAAGATGATGAAGGGTTCCCCACAGCCATGAGTGCTTGCAGCTCAGATATTCTTCTGGCTGATGTGATGGTCAGAAGGAAAGCTATCTTCCAGGAGAGAAATTTTAGCGCTGCAGAAGAAGCCGGTTCGAAAGGGGGCAGGGTGAGCTTTTCCAAGACAAAGTTAAGATCCTAAGCTGGCGTTGATACCCTTTCTGGGGGACCTCAAGTTGCTAGCCCCTCTGAGGAATTGTTTGATCAAAGGGTGTGTGAGAAAAAGGGGCTGCTCAGTGGGAAAATGAGCAAAAATAGCAGACGCATGAATTTTTATAGAGGAGAAGGACAGACCACTGTGTAGCAGGTCAGCTAGGTAATCCAGGATGAGAGGGATGGAGGGCTATGCCGTATTGGCTCCCTTACCCTGGATTCAGGCACAGAACCTTTTCCATTTATCTGCATAAGATTTTCTTTTGCTAGGACATCTTGCTTCACGGATAACATCCAGAACCTGTTTACTTAAGAGTGGCAGATTGGTTCGGGGTTAGGGAATAAGCCAAGCTGCCAGATTGAGTGTCTGCAATTTGGGATGCATGAATTCCCCCTCCCTCTGGGTCAGGAGGTTGGGAATCTGAGGAAGATGCCATGGAAGCAGCAGACAGAGTGCACAGCAAGGGGTACAAGAGTTGTCGGGGCCAGTCTGGAGCTATAAGAATGGTCCTTGGTTTTTCCTCCCTTATTTTGAGCAGTACCCTGGGGATGAGAAGTAGGGGCGGAAAGGCATAGACCGACAGACTGACCCAGGGGAAGGCTAGGGTATCCACTTTCCAAGCCATGCAGTGATGCTCGCTGGTGCAGAATTTTTTAAGCTGATAGTTGTTGTGGGAGCCAAAGAGGTCGACCTTCGGGGTTCCCCATTTCTGAGTTAAAAGGGTGAAAGTATTTCTGTTGAGTTGCCACTCGTGTGGGTCCAGAAGGTTTCTGCTTAATTGGTCTGCCAGAGATTTGAGAGAGCCTGGAAGGTATTGTGCTAAAAGGTGCAGCTGCTTGGAAGAGGCTGTGAGCCAAAGGGTCATGGCCAGCCTGCATAGAGGGTAGCAGTGAGTCCCTCCCTGCTTGTTGATATACCACATCACAGTGATGTTGTCTGTGATCAGGAGAACCCTAGGCAGGAGAAGGGGCTTAAAAGCTATCAAGGTGTGCTGCACAGCCATCATCTCTTTTTGAGTGATGTGCAGAGGGATTTCCCGAGGGCTCCATTGGCCCTGTATGCACCTTCCATCCAGGTGTGCACCCCAAGTGTAGTCTGAAGCATCTGTGGTCAGGGTCTGGGTGTCGGGGAGTGGGGAGAAGGGCAGTCCCTTGTTGTGGGAGCATGCTGTTGCCCACCAAAGAAATTCTTTTCTGAGGCAAGGAATTATAGGTAGAAGAGTTTCCAAGTCTTGAGAGTGTTGACAACAAAGGCTCTTTAGGTACCATTGAAGTTTCCTTATGTGCAGTCTGGCACATAGAATGAGTAGTATGCAAGATGCCATGAAGCCCAGAGCTTGCAGGATCTTCCTTGTAGATAGCTGGGGCCTGGTGACTAGTTGAGAGAAGTAGGTTGTCAGGAAAATGTTTTTTCTCTGGTGTAAGGAATGCCATCTGGGATGCTGTGTCCAGACTTGCTCCCAGGAAGATTATCCTTTGGGTGGGTACCTGTTTGGATTTCTTTTCGTTGATTGTGTACCCTTAGTGTCTTTATAAAGACCAGGTGCTTGTGCAGCTTTTCCTGGCTGTCTGCCTGAATAAGGCCTTCATCTAAGAATGGGCAAATTTGAATATTTCTTTGTCTGGAAAAGGCAACAGCCAGAGCCAGACATTTTGTAAAAACTCTGGGAGCAGTAGATAAGCCAAAGGGAAGCGCAGAGAACTGAAAGTGTTGAGATCCTGCCCTGAAGAGGAGATATTTCCTGTATGATTCCCTGATAGGAATGTTGAGGTAGGCCTCTTTTAGATCTAAGGCTGCTAGCTAAGTGTCCTTGGACCAGCATGGGTAGCAGCTGCTGGAGAGTGAGCAGTTTGAATTTTCGGATCACCGGGAAGGTGTTTAGAATTGACAGAGTGAGTATGAGGCACCAGAGAAAGTCTGGAGTAGAAACCTTGACCTATCTGTTCTGCAGGAACATACTCTACTGCTCTCATAGAGAGAAGGGAAAGGATTTGCTTTTGAGCCTCTGCCCACTGATTTGGTGGTAGATCTGGGAACCCTTTTGGGGTTGAAAGGAAAATTTGTATCCCTGAGACACAATGTTCAGGACCCATTGCTCCTTGGTAATGGTGGCCCAGATGCTTGAGTGAAAAGAGTGTTTTCCTCCTAGGGGTTAAGTGAAGGTGGGCAGAGGGGGGAGGAGGAGGAGAGTCACTGGGAGTTCTTACCATAATGGATTGCTTAGATCTCTGCACTCCCTGGGGCTGCTGTCTGGGGGGGTCTGTTTCCACAGGGCCTAGGCTGGGCTGGCTTACTCGGAACAGGAAAGGACCAGTGCTTGGAGGGACAATGCCTGCTGAACCTAGGGGCCTGGACTTGTATGAAATCCTTAACTGTTTGCATAGATTTTGCTTTTTCTTCTATCTTTTTTAAGACCTCTTCTGCCTTAGTGCCCAATAAGTTATCTTTATCCAAGGGGGGCATCCAACAATTTAGATCTGACATGGTGTGGCAGGGGTTGTTCCTTAAGCCATGCATGTCTTCTAATGACAGATCCAGTGACTGCTGCCCTGCAAGAAGCTTCTAGGGCATCAAAACCATATTGCAAAGTATGTTTAGTTACTTGGCTTGCAGAATCCATTACATCTTGTAAATCTTTAGATTCTGCCTAAGCAGGTAGGGAAAACATTTTTTGTTTAAGGAGTTTGAAGGTCTGTCTCTGAAATTTCAGCATATGGAACTCACAATTTAGTGCCCTAATAGCAAGAGTAGCTGAGGTGTATACTTTTTTTCCCTGTCTAATGCTCCAGAATTCCTGTCTGAGGGTGTGGGATTCTTAGCAGAGTTTGCTTTAATCGCTTTTGGCCCTTGAGAAATGACCTCAGGGTCAGCTGTTGTATTTTTAAACAGATATTTGTGTGAGTCAGGGACTCTATAGTACCTGTCTGGTTTTCTGGGAGCAGGAGGTAGGGCATCAGGAGTCAAGCTGGACTCAAGGAAAACATCATCCACAACATCCAGGACTGGGGGGATGGCCAAGGGTCTGTGCTGTGGAAGATCTAAGAATTCCCTGAGTCTCTTTTTAGACTGAGGGTAGTCCTGACTCTCCCACTGGAAATGCTGCCTTAAAAGTATGCAGGGTTTCCCCAAAGGAAAAATCCTCTGGGGGAGAGGCTGAAGGAATGGAGTCCTCTGCATCAGAATCTTCATAAGTGGAGAGGGGTCGCATGTCTTCATAGTCAAATGCATCAGATTCATCTGACTCTTGTTCAGACAAAACTACAGGGGACAGATCTCTTTTCCTTTTTGAGGGGGTAGCTTGGCTTCCCCTGACCAGCATTATAAGGTCTTCCGCCATTTTAAGCATTTGAGACTAAGGCAAAATAGCAGGCGCCTGAGAGTGGGTCGTCGTTTTTGGGTGTGGTTCAGACCCTGGGCCTAAGAAACTCAGTTGTTTTTGAAGGAATAGTAGTCGTGAAAGAAGACGTCTGTTTCTGTCGAGATTCGGTAGTGCGAAGGCCTTCCTCGGAAGCTGGTGCCTGCTCAGCGGCTACAGACTCATCCAAGGTAGAGACGACCACAGGATCCTTAGTTGAAGAAGAGTTTTGCGGATACCGGACTCTGAAAGGGTTAGCAGCCTGCGAATCAACAAAAGCAGACATCAGGGGCTGCAAAAGCACCTCACTGAGTACCAGTGGACTGACAACTAGCTTAACGGAAGCGTTGTCAGTAGGTTTGGACTTGTGCAGTCTGTCTCTGTCTTTTTCATTATGTTTTTTCAGAAGATCTGCTGTCGGATGGCTTGCCGAAGCCATATCAGAGTTTGAAGACTGTAAATGAAAATATCCGGCTACAATAAGGGCCAGATGATGGACAGTTCTGGCGTTGAACAAAGTGCAGAAGCGACAACAGGGGACATCATGGTCTGGGCCTAAACAAGTGACGCAGTAAGAGTGGAAGTCTCGGTGTGGTATTTGCTTTCCACAGGCAAGACACTTGTTAACTTTTTCAGACATCAGTTAGTGCAAGAAAAAAGGATCCCCAACAGGGTATTTAGCTTTAGAAGATTTCAACTTCAATTCGGACACAAAAACTCAGGTAGCGGCCGATCAGCACTCGTGCGAACTGCTTCTGCTTCAGGCTCCACGGCAAGAAAGACTGATGTAATGGTGTCAGCTGCCTTACTTTATACTACTGATGACCTGACGTCAGTCCTCAAGCGACAGCAACCGACGCAGAAATACTAAGCCTCTGGTATTTGGGCCGGCCAAGGGCTGCTCTGGCAGGAATAACCCAAATGTGATGACTGCAACACTGAAACACGAAGAACATCCACAGCTTTCCTCTGTGTCTCAGGAATTTGATTAGTCTAACATGTTAAACATTAACAGTTTAGACTTCACCTTTCCTGACTTCAAACTCCAAAATTCAAATCAGCAGGCTATCACTACCTGGAATTTTCTCTCAAGCCTATCCTTTAAACACTTCTATTAACTTTCCCAGCATAAATGTTACATTATCTGCTTCTTCCCTTGTAAGCCTTGCTAACTCTTAATTTTGCAAAAACTCCCCGTTTCAAACTTACCTCCTCAATTTCAAGAAACTACAGAAAAAAATACAATGCAGAAAAATGACTCAGCCAGTAAATCCAAGAGCAGAATTTATTGCTGAAATTACTGTAGACAAGCAAACTCTTTCTCTCTCTCTAGCTCCTCATATTCACAACCTCATATATATACATTAAAATAAAACCAATAAAGCAATTCGAGAAAACACTTTGCAAGAGCCATTTCCAATTAAGCTCTCTATTTAACCCAAAAGGGTGCAAGAAACCACAGATGACCTCCTCAATTTGTTGGATCATCATACGATCTATAATAAAATTACTTGCAATACTCCCACCATCAGTGCTGAATCCCTACTAGCACATTCTCAATCTTCACTCCTCAATGTTACTATAACCCTTTGCATCCTTGGCTGTACAAGTAAAGCTGTGAATACTTTTTTACAATCCAGAGAATCACAAAAATATTCCTTTTAAAGACTGCTGAAGAAAAGCATACTTTTCATCTATCCATTCATCCAGCTCCGCTTTACCATTTCCACCTCCTCAATAACAGTACCATCATCTTCCCATGACCCACTTTACAGCCCATCTAAGTCCTCTTCCAGTGCTTTATTTTCCCCTTGTAAATTCTAACAATCTGGGCCACATGAGAGAAAGTCTTCGCTTTTAACTCTGCCTTACATTTATCCCACTCTCCTAATAATGCCTGCAGTTAGTGCTCAATCATCTTTATGACATTCTTACACCACTTGCTAAGTGCTACAGTTTTAGAAGACTAGTGGAAACGTCCAATGTCTATCCAAAAAGGAAGGTTCCACCCTACAAACAATACATTATATTAAGGCATGGCCTGATGATAACATTGGGTGCATCATAACTTCATTCACTAGATATACATGTTCAGTTGTTATACATCCCTGTCTGCCATCTGTTTGAATATGTGCACGTGCTCTGGATAAATTAAATACCAAGGTAAGGCCCATTACCTTCAAATACATTCCCACATACCTCCCCAATCACAGAGCATATCTCACCTGTGGGACTGCTCTTACCTCGGTGAAGCCAGTAAACACATTCCAGTCCTCCACATGAAATGTAATCTCATTCTGAAATGCAACATTTCACTTATTTTTAAAAATTCAGCTTGTGCAGTTCCCAGTAAATACTCAGTAAGTAGTCAGTAAATAATGTTAGCAGCAATTCACACAAACAACCATTCATCCCTGCATAACATCTAAAAGTATCCACTACTAAATCTTCCAAAATAAGAAAGCATCAATGCAAAACTAATATCAAATCTCTTTTTCATGCCTCTACAAAACAGGATGCCACTCCCTATGCTAAGTACTCTAATCAGTGCATCACGTTCACTCTCCTCTCTGCTTAATGCAGTGCTACTATCTATGGTTCTATCTTTCTAAAATATGTAAATCCCCTACTTTTCCTTTTTCAGACTGGTTACACCATTTACATTCCATGTTAATACAGTAATCAGTTTTCCACAAAGAAAGAATATTCAATTCACCCTCTCCTATTTTATAAGCTTTACAGCCAATAATCTTTTCCGCTTTTACCTGAAATAATACTGCTTAAAAAAATCCCAGTACAAACGTACATTAATATTAACTTGGAGACCAACTGATTCCAAGACATAACACTTCTTTAAAAGAATATTAAAGTTGGCATTTACTAAGCTTTAAAGACATGCATGGCCTGTAAAGTTACTAAAACAGCTCCAACTGCTACCAAATGATAGGTAGACTACCACCTTTCAAGACTCCCCACCATGGCTGTTCCCATCAATGCTATCTTTCAAGCTTGAAACAATTGTACATTTAAATTACTTACTTGGTATTTTAATCCACAATTCATATGTGTGCAGCCTCAAGCCCTTAAACTTCACAAGCATTCCACCTCTAAATGACCAACCCTCACAAGTGATGAACAAGCTCCTCAACCATCCACCCATGCAGCTTACTGAGGCAATAACATTCCCAAAGTTTATCTTGTGTGTGTGCCAGGGCACCCCTCACCTCCACCTAATCACGATGAAGTAAATTCAACTAGAAAGCAAGCACTGTAGGCACAAGCAGACATTACATTAAAATTGCTGTGAATATCTACAGCATAAAAAGAAAAGCAAAGTCTAGTGTCGCAACAGTAGTTAATTTTCAGGTTCTCTGTTTAGCATTCCTGCATAAACAGCTTAACATGGTTTATTTCTGATTCATTCAAGCTTTGTGTGTTCCCAAGTCTTCTCCCTGCAAAGATATTTTTAAATTATTTCAATTCAATGCTGCAATACAAATTCTTTCTACTTTCCTAGCTGTCCCCCCTCCTCTCATCTGTTCCCACATTCACAATTTGTTACCCAATCGCTTCTCTAATGGGGTCATATTCCTTTATGGCACAAATTACTTCTTTTGAGTTTTTAAATGTACTAAAGTCATTTGGGGACGGCACTCAAAACACAGTCGGATAGAATGTGAAAAACTCAAACTTACTCATTTCTGCACTCCCCTCAGAGAGATTATAAACTGCATTCTCTTTCTTGTATAAAATGAACACTCATGGTCAAATAAAACTCTCATTCCCCACCAATACCACCCTTTCCTGCATTACAAGGATAAGACTTGGTGTTTAAGTTTAGATACTGTGATTGGCATACATTTCTATAGGCTTGCTCTACTTCAACCTGTGCAGCATGCAGTTTATGCCAATTTGCTAATTTGCCTTGTATATAAAGGCACATAGTCTAAGCTTTTTCACTCATTTTTTTCTCTCTAGCAATCCTATTATTTGAATAGCCTTCCAATAGGCTTGATATTCCTTGAACTTCTGCCATTCTTTCAGTAGTTCCACTTTATTATACACAAAATATTTTCCTTTTAAATCCAAATTCTCCTTCTGCAGTTCCTCAATGGCATCAGCATGCAAGTTCATGGCAACTGCAATCTTCTACTCACACTTTTGCCTTTGCAGTGTATTCTACCAGTAATGTACATCCTCTCTTAACCTTAGTTGAAAATATTTGCATCTGCCAAGAAAGCCTCCACCATTACTGCTTCATGCGGATATGCTTAAAGTCTTGAGTTTCAAACTTCTGATTGTCACTTGCCATCTTAGATTTGCTGAGATACAATTTCACTACCAACTTGTTCTCCTTTTTAGTTTTTCTTTTTTCCTTAACTGCTTCCTTCTGTACTACCAATCATCAGCCGCATCAGAAACCGTTTCAAACCCATCTGTTCCTGACTGCATGGGACCACCAGAGGGGGCCATCACTCAGGTAAACCATGGAGAAGTCTGTGTTCCCTGCCTTTGTCTGATATTCACACTGCTGTACAGGATGAGCATCCTTGCCCTAATCACCTGAGAGTCCAACTTTACTTCCAGACACATCAGAGCCATGCTGAGGTTCATGATGGACTCTGACTGTCCTCAGGCTACAGAAAGTGCAGTTATGTACACTTACCATAAATGTATATATTCGAGTGTATTCACTGTTGCAGTCATTACACTTGGGTTATCCTGCTGGCAGTCTACCCTCAGTCGGTCTGAATTCCAAAGTCTAGGTCTGGTGTCAGGGTAGGCACCACTGACAGAATATTCTTTCCGTCATTGTATGGCTAACAGACCTCTCATGAGGCATTAGCATGCTTCTTCTCAATTTATCCACAATCACGTTGAAGCAATTAGAAAGCAGTCAGATGAAATTGCCCACTGCCATACTCAGAGTGTTTCTTGACAAAAAGGGCAAGATCTGGTTCCCCCTTGCTTGTTGATGTACCGGACCACTGACACGTTGTCTGTTTGAATCACAGAGGATTATAACTAGAGGCTACAATATCCCTTTTTCAAAACAACCCAGACAGCCAAAAAGGACCCTAAACGTTCTACTCTGTTTTCAGGTTGCAGAAGTCTTAGTACCACTCCTATAAATTCTAACTGCCTTGTTGGTTCTAGATGGGATTTTTCACAAGCAAGTTTGAAGAACATAGTCCCTCGCCTGCAACAGTAGATGCCTGGTAGGTACAGTCATCAGCCAGTCGTTTAGGTATGGAAACACACAGCATCCTTGCAGTCTGAAGAGAGCTGCTACCACTGCCATGCATTTGAACATGGGGCTGTAGTGGGAACAAAGGGCAGGGGTCTAAACTAATAATGAATGGCTCCTAGCCAGAAGCGCAGGAATCTTCTGGCACACTTGTCCATTTTTATGTGATAATACGCATCCTGAAGATCTACTGAGCACATCCAATTGTCAAGAATGGAAGTACAGACTGAACTGTAACCATCTGGAATTTTGTTTGTTGACTTGTTTAACACACCAAGATCCAAAACTGGTCTCCAGTCCCCTGTTTTCTTTGGCACTAAAAAGAATCTTGAGCAAACTCCGGATCTTATTTGGTCTGGCAGGAATGCTTGGATGACTCTTTTGTCAAGCAGTTTTTGAATTTCTAAGACTTCTGTAACCTGAAGACAGGGTGGAACATCTAGGATCCATTTTGGCTGTCTGGGTTGTTTTGAAAAAGGGATATTGTAACCTCTAGTTATAATCCTCTGCACCCAAATGTCCGTTGTTATATCTAGCCAAGGAGATAGGTGCAGGGATAAATGTCCCCAGACTGCTTCCAGAGAACAACAATTGGGTTTCCATTCAGGAATGTTGATAGGAGTTACCGGGGAACAAATCTCTGGAACCCTGACTCTGCGGGCTACCTCTGCCTCATAGGCATCTTCCATTTTAACCCCACCCCCAAGGGGAGTCATTGTCACGTGAGTCCTGGAAAGGTCCTAGGGACTTTTTGAACCATAGTTTCCCACTCCTCTGATTCCAGGAATAAGGCCATTGAGGAATGGAAAAGCATATGCCCATGGCAGAAAGGGTCTTTCTATTCTTCTCACATCTGGCAAGTCTCTCTAACTTTGGGGCCAAAAAGGGATGTTCTGTCAAAAG